>NC_141535.1:172857500-173007500 GCF_021556685.1 Rattus norvegicus
CAGTAGACAGACATGACTCCAGTAGACAGACATGACCCCAGTAGACGGACATGACCCCAGTAGACAGACATGACCCCCAGTAGACAGACATGACTCCAGTAGACAGACATGACCCCAGTAGACGGACATGACCCCAGTAGACGGACATGACCCCCAGTAGACAGACATGACTCCAGTAGACGGACATGACCCCAGTAGACAGACATGACCCCAGTAGACAGACATGACCCCAGTAGACAGACATGACCCCCAGTAGACAGACATGACCCCAGTAGACAGACATGAATCCAGTAGACGGACATGACCCCAGTAGACAGACATGACCCCAGTAGACGGACATGACCCCCAGTAGACAGACATGACTCCAGTAGACAGACATGACCCCAGTAGACGGACATGACCCCAGTAGACAGACATGACCCCCAGTAGACAGACATGACCCCCAGTAGACAGACATGACTCCAGTAGATGGACATGACCCCAGTAGACAAACATGACCCCAGTAGACAGACATGAATCCAGTAGACGGACATGACCCCAGTAGACGGACATGACCCCCAGTAGACAGACATGACCCCCAGTAGACAGACATGACCCCAGTAGACAGACATGACCCCCAGTAGACAGACATGACCCCCAGTAGACAGACATGACCCCAGTAGACGGACATGACCCCCAGTAGACAGACATGACCCCAGTCGAGGCAGGAGACCACCCCCATCTTCAAAAATTTTAATGCAGAATTGTTCCTGTCTAAAGGAAATGCAGGGGCAAATGTGGAACAGAAACTGAAGGAAAGGCCACCCAGTGACCAGCCCAACTTGGGTTCTATGCCATGCACACACATCAAATCCTGACACTATTACTTGAGGCCATATTGTGCTTGCAGACAGGAGCCTGGCATAGCTATCCTGAGAGAGGCTTTACCAGCAATTGACTGAGACAAATTGACTGACATAGCCAACTATCGGACTGAGGATGGGGACCAATATGGAAGAATTAGCGAGGAAGGACTAAAGGAGCTGAAGGGGATGGCAACCCCATAGGAAGAACAACAGTGTCCTCTAACCCAGACCCCTCAGAGCTCCCAGAGACTAGGCAAAACACGAGGAGCATATGTGGACTGGCTTGGGTCCCGGCACATGGGTAGCAGATGCCTCAGTGGAAGAGCATGTGCTTAATCCTGTGGAAACTCGATACCAGGAAAGAAGGGTGCTGGGGCTGTGGCCAGGTAGGGGAGTAGTATCCTCACAGAGGCTGGGGGCAGGGGAACAAGGAAGAGGGGCAACTTTTGGAATGCAAATAAATAAAATAATGTAATAAAAATAATATTTTAAACAAAAGGAAAAGTTCCCAAGTCCAACTGAAGCACAGCAAAAATAACATTCTTCAGTGTCTTCTGAGCCCTTGGAGAAAGTCAAAGTATCTGCACAATGACAGCAGTTTGCTGGGAGACTCAGTCGCTTAAGACAATATCTCACTGCCATGAAATGCTGGAAAGACATTTAAAACAAACACCTGCAAAGGAAAGCCAACGTGTGCGGTCCCTCAGCATGCCTAGGGGACTGGTTCCAGGACCTTGGTAATGCCAAGCTCCACAGCCGCACCGCACAGAAGATCATCTCTAGAGCACTCATAACTTAAAAGCCATATCAACAGTTGCTATGCTGTGTTGTCAAGGGAGCAAAGACAAGAGAAAAGTCTGTATGTGTTCACCACAGACGCAACGTTCTTATTATTGAATGTTTCCCAACTATAGTCGGTTGAGTCTGTGGATGCAGACCTGCTGAGACAGAAAGGACCTGCTGCACATCTGTAGCGGTGAGGCAGTTAAAGTCCAGTGCGGTAAATATGGACCAAACCCACGCGTTAGGAAAGGGTAAAGGTTAAGAGTATCGACCCCATCTTTACACAGCACTGATTTTAAAAGCTATTTTAATATTTCTGTGCAATAACAGCGGCAGAATTAACTCCACACATCTTGTTTGGAGTCTGTGTCATTTGTAGCTCTAGTGATTGTGAAGTTAATGTTTTATCAAGCTTTCTGTCAAAGACATCAGAGGATCAGCAAATACAGTCCCGAGGTCCCCCCAAGTTGACTTCCAAAGATTCTCAGTACATTTTTTCAAGGACCTCTTTTTAAGAGAAATGACAGTGAAGCTGGATGCAGTGACACATGTCTATAATCCCAGAACTTAGAAGGTTAGAAGGCAAGGCAAGAGGACCATGAGAGAGAGAGAGAGAGAGAGAGAGAGAGAGAGAGAGAGAGAGAGAGAGAGAGAGAGTGTGTCAAAGTGAGTCAACATAAACAGCTCCCTTCAAAGATGTCTCCCGACACAGACAGAGTCCTGCACTGCCACCTCCCACAGTCACACTGCAGCGTCTTCAACACTGCCTTCCCAACACTGCAGCGTCTTCAACACTGCCTTCCCAACTCTTCTGCTTTGGACATTCTTACGGGATTTTGTAAAACTTCTATAAAATCTGGCTTTTTTTTTTAAAGACTAAAGACTTGATAAAAGTCAATTACCATTACCTATAAATATAGGTGATTCTGTTCGTTTATGTGTAGGTGTTTTTAACCTGCATATATGTCAGTGTTCCATGTACCTAGCACCCACAGATGCCAGAAGAGAGCATTGAATCCTCTGAGCTGCCACGCGGCTGCTGAGAACCAAGCCTGGATGCTGTGGAAGGACAGCCAATGTCCTCCCTTAACCACTGGGCCATCTCTCCAGACCCTGCTTCTTAAACCTTCTCTTTTCCAATCACTCTGTCATTAAGAGCAGATCTGACTGCTTCGAAGGTTGACTTCTTCTTGCCACAGTCACCATTTGGTAGAATTCTAAGAATTTGGCAAGAGATTGGCCACCCCTCTTCAGAGAGTGGCGATATGGCAAAGTGAGGCACACGGGCTGTGCACTGGTCACACGCCCACATGTACATGCACTTCCAGCTCAGCACACAGGGGTGAGGATTAACCATCAGTGGCTGACCTTTCAGGGGCCAGACAACAGAAAAGCTCTTGTGTAATCTGCTCTGAGCAATAAGGAAGGCTCCAGTGTCTGCTTCAGGGTCCAGAATTTAGGCGTCCTACTTGTGCAAGAAATAATAGCAAAGGCTAAAATGACTTCTATTAAGAAATTCCTCTGTCACAGTGAGACTGGCTGGCTGGCTGCCACTACTGCCTGCCAAGCAGACCTGCAAAGAGGCTGGCCTCATGAGGAGAAAGGCCCAAAGCAACTGGAAGTGGCAGCTATCCTGCATCTGCCTCAGTTTGTGTATTCCTGCCTTTGCAGCACCTGGCACAGTCTAGATGGTTCCAGGCTGTCTGTATTTCTTTAATTAAACTTCACTACATTAATACATGTGTGGCAATGTCTTTATTAGGAGGGAGGAAGAAGAAAAGAAAAATCAAAGACGGTTCTAAATTAAGTCGTACCTCAGACACATTTCACGCTGGTGTCTTATCGCTCCTGGAGTTGGTGCTTCAGGTAGAAACAGTGTCTAAGAACAGGCACCCGTTCCTATTTCCACAACAAAGTGATCTGCACTTTAGACTCAATTAACTTTCAAATGCAAAGAAGGCCTGGGATGCAGCTCACACACAGGGCTCTTGTCTAGCACAAGTAGGGCCCTAGATTTGACCCCTGGCACCACATTAAACAAACACACACACACACACACACACACACACACACACACACACACACAAATAACACAGATAAATCAAAGGCATTGTGAAGGGAATATGGAAGCAAAGGGGAAGCCTAGTACTTTTTTCTTTTGCGAAAACAATTTTCTATAATATTAGTCTATAGATGTGTGATGATTCACTCTGCTGTCTATCTGCCCCAGAGAATTATCAAAAATTGATGATCAGATCCTATCCTACTAGGATGTATATCTGCAACTTCTCTGGAGACTACATTATAACATTATATAAGGCAAGGCGTGAAAAATATTCAAAATTATGACCAATAGTCCCTTAACAAGGTACTTTAAAGAAGCCAACATACTTCTTTCTTGTTAAGGTGGATAAATGGTTAAGAACCCAACAAAGCAGTTGGCGTGTGATTCAGGGTTACCAAAAAAAAAAAAAAAAATACATGTCATTGGGTGCAAAAATTACTTTCACCACAGGGAGGTAGCAAGTAGAAACTGCACCGAGGCAAGGACACAGCTAGTGGATACTTAATAGTCCTTCAAGAATGTTCAAAATGGCCTGCACCTCAGAATTCACTGTCCTGTATTTCCTCAGTCTCTGGGTTTTATTTTGCCCCTTGCTTTTTGAATGGAGGACATGGAGGAGCCCAGAACACAGGCAATGGGCTTCACAACACATTTTCGCCGCAATTACCCCGGAGAAGCTCCACAGACTGGAATTCTGTGTACCACAATGTGCACCGAGTTCCATGCACATTATATATACACATGTTTTCTGTTTTCATAGGCAAGGACTCTAAAGCTGACAAGCCATCCAACAGACAGCTCAGATAAAATTAGAAGACAGATTTTTTCCACTATGTAAACATGTCTCTGTTTCTAAAATATTTTAAACTTATCCCCACAAATATAGTATTAAAACCACTGCCAATTAGAAATTCTGTATTAAACGGGATGCTCTATTGAAACATTTTTCAAAAGGCAAGGAAAGGATACTTACAGAACAGAAACAAACAGTATAAGTATCTAGGTTTCAGGTATTAGAATTCATCTAATAAATAAGCAGGGAAATTAGCAGACATAAATTCCAGCTAATCTATAGGGTTTTTACGTGAGTGTTAGAGAGAATTTTTATTTTAAATCTGGCCGTGTGGGGTTGTTTGGGCTCCCAAAACTATTTTTTTTTATTAACTTGAGTATTTCTTATATACATTTCAAGTGTTATTCCCTTTCCCGGTTTCCGGGCATACATCCCCCTAATCCCTCCCCCTCTCCTTCTTTGTGGGTGTTCCCCCCCCCATCCTCCCCCCATTGCCGCCCTCCCCCCATAGTCTAGTTCACTGGGGGTTCAGTCTTAGCAGGACCCAGGGCTTCCCCTTCCACTGGTGCTCTTACTAGGATATTCATTGCTACCTATGGGGTCAGAGTCCAGGGTCAGTCCATGTATAGTCTTTAGGTATTGGCTTAGTCCCTGGAAGCTCTGGTTGCTTGGCATTGTTGTTCATATGGGGTCTCGAGCCCCTTCAAGCTCTTCCAGTTCTTTCTCTGATTCCTTCAACGGGGGACCTATTCTCAGTTCAGTGGTTTGCTGCTGGCATTCGCCTCTGTATTTGCTGTATTCTGGCTGTGTCTCTCAGGAGAGATCTACATCCGGCTCCTGTCGGTCTGCACTTCTTTGCTTCATCTCTCTTGTCTAATTGGATGGCTGTATATGTATGGGCCACATGTGGGGCAGGCTCTGAATGGGTGTTCCTCCTGTCTCTGTTTTAATCTTTGCCTCTCTATTCCCTGCCAAGGGTATTCTTATTCCCCTTTTAAAGAAGGAGTGAAGCATTCACATTTTGATCATCCGTCTTGAGTTTCATTTGTTCTAGGCATCTAGGGTAATTCAAGCATTTGGGCTAATAGCCACTTATCAATGAGTGCATACCATGTGTGTTTTTCTGTGATTGGGTTACCTCACTCAGGATGATGTTTTCCAGTTCCAACCATTTGCCTACGAATTTCATAAAGTCATTGTTTTTGATAGCTGAGTAATATTCCATTGTGTAGATGTACCACATTTTCTGTATCCATTCCTCTGTTGAAGGGCATCTGGGTTCTTTCCAGCTTCTGGCTATTATAAATAAGGCTGCGATGAACATAGTGGAGCACGTGTCTTTTTTATATGTTGGGGCATCTTGTGGGTATATGCCCAAGAGAGGTATAGCTGGATCCTCAGGCAGTTCAATGTCCAATTTTCTGAGGAACCTCCAGACTGATTTCCAGAATGGTTGTACCAGTCTGCAATCCCACCAACAATGGAGGAGTGTTCCTCTTTCTCCGCATCCTCGCCAGCATCTGCTGTCATCTGAGTTTTTGATCTTAGCCATTCTCACTGGTGTGAGGTGAAATCTCAGGGTTGTTTTGATTTGCATTTCCCTTATGACTAAAGATGTTGAACATTTCTTTAGGTGTTTCTCAGCCATTTGGCATTCCTCAGCTGTGAATTCTTTGTTTAGCTCTGAACCCCATTTTTAATAGGGTTATTTGTCTCCCTGCGGTCTAACTTCTTGAGTTCTTTGTATATTTTGGATATAAGGCCTCTATCTGTTGTAGGATTGGTAAAGATCTTTTCCCAATCTGTTGGTTGCCGTTTTGTCCTAACCACAGTGTCCTTTGCCTTACAGAAGCTTTGCAGTTTTATGAGATCCCATTTGTCGATTCTTGATCTTAGAGCATAAGCCATTGGTGTTTTGTTCAGGAATTTTTTTCCAGTGCCCATGTGTTCCAGATGCTTCCCTAGTTTTTCTTCTATTAGTTTGAGTGTATCTGGTTTGATGTGGAGGTCCTTGATCCACTTGGACCTAAGCTTTGTACAGGGTGATAAGCATGGATCGATCTGCATTCTTCTACATGTTGACCTCCAGTTGAACCAGCACCATTTGCTGAAAATGCTGTCTTTTTTCCATTTGATGGTTTTGGCTCCTTTGTCAAAAATCAAGTGACCATAGGTGTGTGGGTTCATTTCTGGGTCTTCAATTCTGTTCCATTGGTCTATCTGTCTGTCTCTGTACCAATACCATGCAGTTTTTATCACTATTACTCTGTAATACTGCTTGAGTTCAGGGATAGTGATTCCCCCTGAAGTCCTTTTATTGTTGAGGATAGTTTTAGCTATCCTGGGTTTTTTGTTATTCCAGATGAATTTGCAAATTGTTCTGTCTAGCTCTTTGAAGAATTGGATTGGTATTTTGATGGGGATTGCACTGAATCTGTAGATCGCTTTTGGTAAAATGGCCACTTTTACTATATTAATCCTGCCAATCCATGAGCATGGGAGATCTTTCCATCTTCTGAGGTCTTCTTCAATTTCTTTCTTCAGAGTCTTGAAGTTCTTATTGTACAAATCTTTTACTTGCTTGGTTAAAGTCACACCAAGGTACTTTATATTATCCCAAAACTATTTTGATAATATCTAAAGACTTTTAAAGTCTGAGTGTTTTGTTACTATCATAGAATATTGCATATAAATATATTGTTTGTTGAAAGAAGAGCGTGGTTTGGGGATTTATCTCAGTGGTAGAGCAGTTGCCTAGCAAGTGCAAGGCCTTGGGTTCGGTCCCCAGCTCTGAAAAAATTGGCACAACTTTTTCTATTACCTATTGTGAGAGTTTCATCAATAAGAAAAAAAGTAGAGGAGTGCTGGAATGAGATATTTTACATGACTCTATCACAGAAACATCCTTTATCTAATATAATCAGTATTCTATATTTATTGCCTGCAAAAAACCCCATAATTACTCGTTGATTTGATCAAAATTACTAGGTGACTTGAGCAATTGAATCAGCCACCCAGCCTATGGAGTAATTAGTCAAATCAGTGGTCTGTCAACACGAGTAACACTTTCTGAAGCATGGATTAGACTCTACGACAATGTGGCAATCCTTCCAAATCTGTTCCCATACCTTGGTTGGTCTTGTTTAACTCAAAGACTATTTTCTTCATAATTTGATTTCCTCTGTACTCCTTTGAGCTTCTTCTTCCCTTCAAGGCAGGAAAGAAAAGGGACAACAGATGCTGCCATACAAAATTCGATGAAATGTGATACTCTTGTTTCAGGGAAGAGAAAAGAAAGGACAGGGAAGAATAAAGGAGTTGTTTTTGTTATCAGATTTGAGGGACGAAGTCAAGGAAAAGGAAACAAAAATGGGTTCTTACCAATCAAACCACTTCTCAGAACCTCAAGTTCCATTAAAGGCCACACTCCTGCTGATTTGGTGACAAATGTCTCTAAAATGTTCTTACCCAAGGAGAGTGTGTTTTGGAAAGAAAGAGGAAAGCAATATATTTAAAGGCTAGGGGAAATTTTCTTCCATTTACTAAGGTCAGTGAAACATCTATCACAAGGACACACACAAACACCTTACAGAATAAACAATCAGAGGCACTCCACAGGAGATCAAAGAGCCGGTGCCTCTGGGGCCTTCAAACAAGTAAGCTTCTGGACAGATCTCCTGCGATTCCTCTTTTCAATCTAGTTTATACAGTTGTGGAGAGAACCAGAAAGCAGCACCTGCTATCCAAAAAAATGTGATTTAAAAAAAAAAATTCTAATCTGGCTCCCTGGAAAAAGAATCTTTTCAAAGTCATCAAATAAGATAGTGATGTAATGAAAGTTAAAACCAAAAGGCAAAACTGTCCAAGTGAGTTACATCCACTGACTATATGAGTAGGTATGTAAGATTGTCCTCTACTCGGCACAATGATAACATGCACAGAAAACGGTCGCAGACTTATCAGAAGTAACTGGACGCATTTAACTTACGTCCTAAAATCTAATTCCACCTGTTTGGACCAGAGGAGATTGTTACATCCACCCCTGTCCTGTGTACATTTCAAAGACCAAGTTGTTATTAAAAGTTCAAGCAAGAGGACCTGGGAGATGGTCCGCTGGGTAGAGGCATGCGGCACACAGGTGGGAACTTCATTTCAGATCCCCAGCACCGGGTAAAAGCTACACACAGTGGCTTGAGCCTGTAACCTTGGGGTTGAGGAGGAATGTAAATGTGGACCCCGGGGGCCCACTGACCAAACAGCCGAGTTAAAAGTGTGAACCCCAGATTCAATGAAAGATTTTTGTCTCAAAAGATAAGATGAAGAGCAGCAGAGGAAGACATCAGACATCGACCTCTGGCTCCTACACGTGTGTGTGTGCGCGTGTGTGTGTGTGTGCGTGTGTGTGTGTGCGCGCGCGCGTGTGTGTAGATATATATATATATATATCTACACACACACACACAAACAGAGACAGACAGAATGACAGAAAGACAGACAGACAAAGAGGGAGGGTAAAATTCAAAATACAATATTGCCCATTATAATTTCAGCCAACATGTGTGTTTGCCAAGCTGAGCAGCATCGTGTTGAATTTAAGTGCCTATTACACGGCAGCTTCTTAAGCCTGCCTTCTAACATCACTAACATCTTTCCTCTCTCCAACTCTTATTTTAACTATGTCTCCCTATGGCAATGCAGGCCCTGGTATAGTTCTTTCAAAACTGGATTCAGGAGTTCTGGAGGGTGGAGGGCTTATGTCTGATCATTCATGAGTTGATTCCTTGTCTTGGTCGTGGTGTCACTTCACCGAACAATAGAACAATAACAGTTACCAAGACACTGGGGAAATGTTTGGTCCAGCAAATGGTAGCAATGATCACCAGGGAGAAAAGCTGCCATTCACAGAGCAAGTGCTCTCTGCCAGACACCACCCTACATTGTCAGGTAATCTTTATAGCCACCCAATGAGGTGCAGACTGCCTTTCCCATTTTTTAGAAGGAGGGACTGGTCAAAGCTTGAAGAAGTCACATTGCTGGCAGATTGCAGGGTCAGTACCGGGAAGACAGCAAAGGAGAAATCAAGAATCAATCTGTAGCTATGACCAAGAAAGAAAGCTTTCAATACCTTCGCCAAAAGCAGCTCAGTTCCAACACTTAGTACATGTGTTAATACATAGCTGAGCGTGGTAGAAGAAACACCCATGCAAGGCAATGTGAAATGTGTTGGTGCACACACAAGGATTCTCCTTCCCTCCCCTTGTACTGGGTTTAATAATTACTGAGAGTCAGTAACATTGCTCTGGCTGTGTAAGCAGTCCTGTCTTCTCGGGACTGACAGATTTACTCCCTCTGCTGGGAGGAACACAGCTACTGAAAGCCCTTTCCCAGAAACCGCTCTCTGTTGAATACTTGAGGGCAGCCATACCCATGATTAAGAAAGTATGATAATCATTTGTTATCCATCATCGCAGCTTTCTGAATGGCCAAACCAGGTCTTGAGATTTTACGGTTGGTAATAAATGTCTTCTGCGTAGGCCAGGAATAGATGTGGAGCACAGATCCTAACTACAGGCACCCACCTCAGAGTCTGCACCTAAGTAAGCACAGCTACCATCAGTCTTCTAAGAAACAATACATGCGAGGTTTCTAAAGACAGTTAGGAATGGAAAGGTTTAAAGTATTATTTTAAATGGTACAAGACTTCAAACACAGAGCAATCTCCACCTCCACAAAGAAGTCTAACAAGGCTGCTTCAGTGTGCTCAACTGCTATTTTCCAACAGTTCCCCCTTTATGGTTCTGATTGACTACCAAACTATGTCGAGAAGTAACATGAGTTTTGTGTTACCTAAAGTCTGCACGTTTATACTTCCACTCGGCAGGCATCTATCCTCCGTGTTAAGCTAAAAGGCAGCTTGGCTAATTTATACACACGTAAATAGCAACAACATCAAGAACAAGAATGATAAACTAAGCCAGGTACCTGCTCTTTTCTTTCAAAAACAAACTGTTCCAGGGGCTGCAGAGTGTAGCTAGAAAATACAGAAGGATTCTACCTGTGGATATCTTGCCACTTCTACAGACTGCAACCAAGGACCTGCTGTTCTTGATGACAACTCTTCAGAAGACAAAATGGAGCTAATCAACGGCCCCACTTGTGAAGGTAAATCCCACCAGTCTCTCCTGGTTTCTGAATAGAAATAATCCACTCTAATCAGAGTCAGGAAATATTTTGCCCCCGTAATTTTAGTCAATTGACTTGTAATAAAGGTGAGATATAAATTTAATATGTTGCCAGCCTTGAAATGGCTGTCCTGTTAATAGCTTCAAATCTTCACAATACCACAGAAATGCTGGACACCTGGGCCATTGCATTTACCTTTCATCCTACGCTACTAATATAGAACTACATTAACCCACACCATGCAGTCCTTCCTAGTAAGCACTCCCATCCTTCTGAGTCTACAGAGCAGGGCTGTACCAACGGAGTGGTTCAGAGAACTTGTTCCAAGGAAGGGGGAAAAAAATCAAGCTGAATCCATCTCTAATGTTTAGCTCCACACCACAAAGAAAACCTACAAAGAGAAAGCAGTGAACATTCTAAGGAGTACCAATGCTCTGTCTGAGGGGCAGCCATATTTCAGGTCCCACGCTCTTGCCCTATGATCTGTTAAAGACACTCAAGGCGCTCTATGTAGGGAAAAGAGGACTTTAATCATGACAGAGTTGGATTATCAGATTAGCTTAATCTGAATCCCTTTACCTTAGTCCTGAAGAGTTCAAAGAAAGCATTGGTTATTTTTTCTATGGCCATGAGCTGTACCTCCAAATCTGGCTAGCCATGTTTCCTGTAGTGAAGCCAGACAGTTATATGACTGTGTTAAAGTAAATGAGAAACAATGTGACAGAGTTGAAAACTTAGTAACCTTGAAAACTTAGAGGTAGAGCCAGTGTTTGGTTTTCTCTTTTTAAAAATCACTGAGTCTTTACTGTCCTATTGTTTCTAAGTCACTAAAGCTCCCTGTGTCTTTTTTACCTTTAAAATGGGGGCCTAGGGCCGGGGGTAAAATCCAGGGTAGAATGCTTGCCTAAAATGTGTGAGGTCTTAGAATCTATACCTGTTTCTACCAAATTGATACATTTATATATATAATTAATTAACAATAAATATAATACATTTACTACATAATATAATGTATTAATTTCTATACCTCATATATGTTAGTTTGATATATAGATATAGATATGCCTTCAAAGAACAACGTGGTTAGGTTCCTTTCAGGAACTCCCTGGTACCAACTTCTGTCCTACCTTGATTAAAACACCATGACCAGAAGCAGATTATAGAAAAAGAGTTTATTTGGCTTCTGGTCCCAGAGGAAGAATTTATAACGGTGGGAGAGGCATAGCAGCAGGAAGCTAGAGTAAGATGCTGCAGACCACATCTTCAACCACAAACATGAGGCAGAGAGAATGAATTAGAAGTGGGATAAGACTGATCTCTCAAAGTCCATCTTCAGGGATGGACTTCCTCCAGTAAGGCTCAAGCTCTTAAAGGTTCCATAACCTCCCCAAATAAAACCATCAACTAGGAAGCAGTTGTTCAAATACCTGAGTTGCTTCTCATTATAACCACCACATTCTTCTCCCCGGCCCCTAGTAAGCTCATGGATGAAGCATAACACAAAACCTCTCTCTTATAAGGCCTATCATATCCCTGCTAAAAATCAGCCACACCATACTCGAAGTGTACCACATCTTACTACTCATGGTACTTTTTGTTCATTGCAATTCAAACTCTACCTCTTGTCTTCCATTAGCAAAGATTTATAAAAAAAATATTAGTAATCAACAAAAGCTGAGAAATGCTCTGGAATCTTCATGCTACAGAGATGGGATAAACTGACTATAAACTATTTAAAGGTACTTTTACATGCATATCAGAAGTCTCTAAGATTACAACCTTGGAAGTATTTCACTACAAAAATATTTATAGTCATGGGAAAATTGGAAGTAAGCAATATGTTCTTTACAGACAAATTAAGCAATTAAACTTTTCACATTCAGTTATAATTTAGAATGATATTAAGTGATAAAGGCAAACCCTCACTCTATTAAGCAAGTAGAAAATAAAATACACAAATGAGCATAATTATGCATTGCACATGTATATAGGTATTATAAACAAGACTTGAGGAGCAGGTAAACTGTGAATGGAAGTTATCTCCCAATGCATTTGTTTGCTTCTCTAATGTTTCCATATTCCAAATTCTCTGCATAAGACACAATAATAATAGAGGCTAGTCTTTAGCAACTAGTGACTTATTCTGCCTACTCCATGCATTAGAAATTCAGACAGAGAAGTGTCGTTGTGAGCTGAGGTGACCAAAGAGAGCCCCAGAAGAGATTTTTCTAGGGCTGTAGAGATGGTTCAGTGGATAAGTACTTGTCACACAAGCCTGATGGCATGAATTCAGATCCCAGAAGCTAAATAAAAGTCAGACATAGTAGCATATGTGTGTAGAATCCCAACACTCTTTTGAGAACATGGAGGTAAGAAACAGGAGAATCTGTGGATGCTCTCAGGCCACCTAGGCTAGAGTGCAGAACAGTGAACATTAAGAGAAACTGTCCCAAACGAAGTGGGAGGCATCATACCTGAGGTCTATGCAGAACATGGCATATGAATCCCACCACCAAGAACAACATAAAACACACAAACATGCACACATACACACACACACACACACACACACACACACACACACACACACACATGTGCACACACAGTTCATTTGTCAGGAACTTTACCACACAAATAGAGAAATAGAGTCTGGACATATAGCTACTGCATAGAATCACAGATTCTAGCAATGGATTTCCTAGGTCTGAATTCTAGCTGGGCTATTTCATTTGCCTATGAGTATTATGACAGTTGAGAGTATCTGTCTACTTGACAGAATCTAGACTCGCTTTGAGCATGGGCCTTTGGGAGATTATCTTAATTACATCACTTGATGTTGGAGGGACATCTTAACGGTGGATAGAACCATTTCATGGGCTGGGTCCTGGACTGAAGAGCTACAGGGGGAACTGAGCAGAAGCATTCCTATGTTTCCACTTCTTGACCATGGATGCGGTATGATCAGCCATCTCAAGTCCTACTGTAATCTCTTAAGCCCCTCCCTTGTAATGCTAGACTAACTATAACCTGGGACTGTGAACTGAAATAGATAATTTCCCCCTTAAGTTGCTTTTGTTGGGGGTATTTTATGAAAACAACAGGAAAATAAGTCAAGAAAATGCAAGTCATTTAAACACTCCTATATAAAATGGAGCTGTTATCATAGAAAGTCTTGAATAAACTCTTGCAAGGTTTGTAGGATGGGCACCTCCGTAAGCATACACACTAAGCCCCACTAACACACTCTTTAGAGGAGCATTCGGCCAGCATAGTGTCCCATCCTTTTGCTAAATTCTTCCTTTGTGTCAGATACGTACACAATTCAGAGCTCACAGGTCTCCAGCAGAAAGACTCTCATCCCCATACTACAGAGGGGCAAGTACAGCCACGGGGAACAAAGGGGTTCAACTGATATCGCACCCCAAGAAAACCTCGCTGTGGTGCCAAAGCTCCACCATCCTGCAGGTTGCAGTAAACACTCTCATCTGCATACAGGACTTGTTCTTGAAAGGTACAGGAAGTACCATGGACAGAGAGGGTAACACAGGCCAGAGAACTGCCCTCATAAGGAACTCTGAACAAACAAATTACAGGTCAAATAGGAAATATGAAGAAATTAGCCAAACACAGATAAGTATTGGAAAAGAAAGTAGGAGATGCATCCTGGTTAAATTTTTGTCAATTTGACAAAAGCAAGGGGCATTTGGGGAAGGGGAAGTCTATTTAATAAAAACCTCCATCAGACTGCCCTCTAGGCAAATCTGTAGGACATTTTCTTGATTGATGATTGATATGGAAGGGTGGTTCTGGACTATATAAGAAAAACAACTGAATAAGCCAGGAGGAGCAAGCCAAAAATCAGTGTTCCTCCACGATCGAGGCTCAGTTCCTGCCTCCAGGTTCCTACTGTGGCTTTCCCTAATGGTGGACTTTATCCTGTAAGTCAAATAAACCCTTACTTCCCAAGTTGCTTTCGGTCATCATGCTTATCACAGTGACAGAAACCTAACTGACACCAGAGGGACAGAGGAAGGAAATTAGAACACGCGATAAAAATCATTTGTGCTGACAAGAGACAGGACCAGGTGAGAATACAGAGCTAGCCGACAAAAACCATTTTGAAGGAAAAACTAAAAGAAGTTACAAACACCTAATACTGGGAGCAAAAAGAGGGGAGGACCAGTCTCCTCTCACAACCCACTGACGACTAAGTTTCTGCCCATTTTGTCCAATGTGTTATGCAATTACTTAATTTAAAAATACTTCATTGAAGCCTAACAGTAAATCAAAACAAAGCACCATACAGCCCAGTGTCCATTCAAAAGCCTGGTGTGTACTGAACTGGACTCAGTAAATGACCAAGACCACTGCACACAGAAGCACATAGACAGCCACTGTGTGAAGGCTACTCACAAAGTCAGGATAGAGACTGACGAATGCCCACTTCTGACAAAGCCTGCCCTTTAGTATTTCCCAGCATCGAGACCAGCTGACTTAGCTCTTGTCTTAAAGAGGCAGCCTTAGCTTGCCAACCAAAAATATGTGATTGATCTAATTAGCGCTCTGAACGGAGGAAAACAGTGGGCCAACATCACGGGCACTCCAAGATCACTCCTTCCAGGACGAAGCAATGTTACATAAAAGCCAGCCCCTCAACTTGGACGTCCACACTCATTAAAAGGGATGAAACCTGACAGTCCCCAGCATGGAGGAACTTAATGAATATTATTGGATGGTGATGACAGAGACACAAGTCTCAAGAGAGCGAGCTCTCGCAGAGGAAGAGGAAACATAAAGGGCTGTGAAAATGTATGCGTGGTGGCTAAAGTCCAATTACCAGCTCGGGCTGGCAATTTCAGTACATTATGCCAGCATTAGCATCCCCACTCTGCACTTCATGCTTTATTAACAGAGCTGACAGTGCGTCTCTTCAGTCAGCGTTATTAGCAAATACAAGTCTGTGGAGACGAGCAAAGTACTCGTTCAGTCAACAAATATTCCTGGGCATTTACTATTCACAGGTAATAAAGGATTATCTGGTCTTTTATTGTTAGTGTAAGAGAGCCTTGAAACCAGTTTGTATCAGGGAGAGCCTTAATGGAAAAAGAATCAAGAGACAAGAAAGAGTGACACTAAGCTCCATCTAAAAGCCTGCTGAGCACAAAGGGCAGCCAATTCACTGGATACTGTAGGGGTGAGTAGATATCCAACAGCAGATCTTCTCTTTCAAGTAGGAGATTATTCATGTGCATCTCTTTCGTGGATTCAGGCCAAAGTCAATGTGGTATGAAGGAAATCTTACATGGTTGTTTATCCAAATTGTCCTGCCTGCTTTGATAGCAACAGCACTGCCTAGAGGGGACCTGAGCCAGAGAGACCCAAGGAGCCATGTGGAGGGGGGGCAGAATGCCCTGATCAGTCAGATCTCTGTCTCTGATGTAGAGTCGAGGCAAAGGCAAAACCAGAGCAGTGTAGGGCAGGGACAGCCATGCAAGTGTACCAGGACTACTGTTACTTAATAAAGCTCTATTCTCACCGCTAAGACACTGTATAAGACTACCAGCTCATGTTTGAAGTAATAACAGGTCTTTGTCTCAGTTTTACGGCTATTGAATATTTTGAAAACTCTTTAGCTAGAAACATGAATCCTTCTGTATCACCCAATATCAAACAGTAGGTATCATCTATATGAGAAACTTTTCATCAGGGAAGAAAAAATTTAATTTTTAATTTTACTAAACGTATAATTACTTGTATTTCAGTATTTAAAACAGTAACTATTTGTTTTTATACTATAGATGTAATATAGTATAAAATGAAATAAAGTTTCTTTTTTACTAAATGCATAATTAATCAAATTTAAGTATTTAAAATGTTAAATCTATTCACCTTATACTATAGATGTAACTGTGGTATAAACTAAAACAGTCAAGCAAAATTCCAGTGAAAATTTCCTTAACATATTTATAGACACCACTATTAGTTAAGTGTTCAATTTTTTTAACACATGACTCTCTGGGGTACAACCTTTACAGAAATCTTACGACAATGAGATGGTGGTCAGTAGATTAATAAACCATCTCACTGAAGGTACAAAAATAATTTAAAAATACACATGTATGTAGCTTAAATGTTTTACAATAAAATTATATATATTTTCCCGATGTTACCATATGTACCACTGATACCACTTAGTCTCAGGTCTATTAACTGATTAGTCTTTGTCGCATAAGTTATACTCATAAATAAATGGTCTAATCGATAATGCCCTACTTGGGGGGTTGGGGATTTAGCT
Organism: Rattus norvegicus; assembly: GCF_021556685.1. NCBI lineage: Eukaryota > Metazoa > Chordata > Mammalia > Rodentia > Muridae > Rattus > Rattus norvegicus. The sequence continues at coordinate 172,874,465 of NC_141535.1, forward strand.
CAGTGGTAAAGCGCTTGCCTAGAAAGCGCAAGGTCCTGGGTTTGGTCCTCAGCTCCGAAAAAAAGAAAGAAAGAAAAAAATAATAATGCCCTACTTGGGCTGCCTGAGACTGGGAAACACTCAGTGACAATCACTCTCAGGGTAAAACCGTTCTATGTTTTGCTTGTTTGATGTTTTTGTGGTGCTGGCGATTGAAGCCAACGCCTCGCACACTGCCGCTGAGCTCCCTTTCTTTCCTTCGGTCTCTTGCCCAATCATTCCCGGTTGTCTCTTTTATATCCAGTGTGACAGCTGCAGTGTCATACAGCCACACGTCTCTGTTCTCTCCAGAGAACACAACTTCATGGAAGTAACTCCCTTTTCACGCACACATGGACTCCCTTAGTGAGTTATGGAGTGAATCATGTAATTACTGCCGCACTGCACGCTGACCGGCAATAGGAGGAGACTGCAGCGTTGAGAGTTCACGGCAAATAGCCGTCCAGACAGATCACTCTGCAGGGAGTATGCCTTCATAAGCCGAGGTGTTTCCAGAGGGAGTGGAAGGCAGCAGTGATCAAAGGATTCCCCAGTGGGCTAAGAAAATGGTCATCATATTATAGAGAAACCGGCTATGTTTCTCCTCTAGAGGAAGCCTCCGAGGGAGGGAACGTCTGTCTTTCTGTCATATTGCTCAGGGGAGAAGTGTTATAAAATTCTTCTCAGGAAAAGAAAACTGTATGCTCCCCTCATAGCCTGAGATCATCCTGAGAGTTTAATTCATAGTATTTACACTGGGAGATAATTTCTAATAGACAGGCTGGTTGAAAAATTACTAGCTTAGAAAAGCCTACTTACAAGAAAATTGCCACAGAGAGATTCATGAAAACAGTCTTCCTCCTGAGTCTGTACTGAACATTCTTGAAGATGCTACAAACAGGCAGGCAGAATAGTGAGTCCAGCCTACATATTTACTTTTTGTCATTTTCGTTTGCACTTGGAGACCTCTAGGTACAGTGACTATGTCTCTGTTCATTATTGACTCCACTGGACCTATGGCCTCAGAGGACCCCAGAGGGCATCCTACTGAAATGGCCGCATGTACAGTGCCATCATAGCTTAATGTATAGAAACTAGATGGTCTTCCAGTACCAGTAGTCTTCTGAGAAGGTATTCATCTTAAGAGTAAACACCTCATCATGATGGAAAGACCATCTGCCACAGAGAAACAGGTATGACTTAGAAAGACCAAGGATGCCACTAAAAAGTATCTAGGGCCACGGAGGTGGCTCGGCTGATAGAGGGGCTTGCTGTACAAGCCTAGCAACCTGAGTTTGTGCCCCAGAACCCACATAAGGTAGAGGAAAACAAACCAACTCCACAAAGCTGCCTTCTGATCTCCACATGTACACACATGCATTCTGTGGCCCTCAGGCCTACACACACAGATACACACACACACACACACACACACACACATGCACACGTACACACATACACACACACACACACACACACACACACTCACAATCTTTTAATTAGCATTCCTAAGAACAATATGCATAGTCTTGAGGAGACACATATCCTTGGGAACCAATCTCTCCAGGTTCTGAGTCTGTAAGTATAGGGATGAAGGCCCGGGAATCTAGGTTCAACAAGCGTTCAAGGTGACAGGATATCCAGGCCCTCTTGGAGCAATCCTACAAAGTAGGAACTAACATTTTTCCTACTGTGTGAATGAAGCAATTGAAGGGAAATCTAAGGAAGAAGGCTGTGCCTATTAAGCTAGCAAGGGGAGGGAGCAGGAGGAAAAGCTAGATGACATCTCTATAACCATGTCCCTGTGCTCTACTACTCTACAGGCCTATGGAGCCATTAAACACAAGCTCAAGGTATGCTGCTCCTGGCATAGGTAAAGCTCTTTACCCAAGTATTTCCACCCTCACATTCATTTCCACCTTCCCCGTGAGAATGAGGAGTACACTTTACAAGGAGAGAAACTGAAGAAGAGGGAGGACGGATGTCTGGACTCTCAGCCCTGTTCTGAAGCACGAGTGGATATTTTATAAACTCTCTGACAGGGTGAAATAAAAAGGTCCTTTCCCTTCTATCAACTCAAGATGTGAGAATGGAAATGATACCAATTGTTGATTAAGCTAAGGATATTCCAACCCATTTCCTATGCAGTTATCTAAAGCAACAAAATTAGGATCAAATGAGAGATTCTCTTACGAAGGGAAAAGCCCATGGCAGCAGGGCAGGCTCCTTAGACTCGACAGACAGCAAAAGCATAACCCACTAAAGGGGAAAGTGATGGGCTGAACCTCATCAGAGTTAAAAACTTTTGCTCTGTGACGGGATACAGGAGGAAGATTAAAAAGTCAGCCAGGTGTGATGGCACAATTCCAGCACTTGGGACGCTAAGGCAGGAGTGAAGTACATCTGTGGTCATCACTGGCTACTTAATAAACTCAAGGTCAGCCTGGACTTTACAGCAGGACCCTGAGGGGGACAAAAGAGGGGGCAGAGGGAGAAAAAGATTCTGTTTTGTGAGTCAGCTTTCCTTCACTGTGACAAAACATCAGAGCTAAATCAATGAGCAAGCAGGAAAAGTTTATCTCGCTGCCCGGCCTCAGAGGTTTCCATCTAAACCGAGACAGCATACCACACCTGGAAACATGGGGTGAAGAGATGAATTGCCTCTTGGCAGCCAGGAAACAGACAGAAGAGACTCTCCGGAGAGGGGACACATATCCCCTAAAGAGCACGCAACAGTGACCTAATCCCTGTTCTACTAGGCCCCGCCTCTGAGGCTCTCCCACTAGAGGTGGGGGCTGAGCCAAACCTTCAACCCATGGATGGGAAACATCCAGGTCTGAACTATACAAGATTATTACCTAGACCATTAAAGAACTCTCAAATCTCCCCGTACTGTTTCCATTGAGAAAATTGGATAAAGTGTATAAGGAATCTTTGCACTGGTCCTTACTTGTGCACCTATGATTGCCTCAAGGAAGCGTAGTAGGTAATGCCAGACACTGCATGCTTGTCACGGGAATACAGGGCGCCCTTAACAGTAGCATTTAGCAATGCTATCAAAGGGGTGGGGGGCAACAACAACCCAAAAATCTTTGCCAACGATGCTACTTTGAATTCTAAAGTTAGTTGTATCTAGGAAACGTAATTAATAATCTATCATCATGTGACAAGTATTTTGTGACAAGAGCACTTATTTTAGCAGTAGCCGTTACAGTTGCAGAGGGGAAAGAAGGAGACAAGGCTCATTCACACTGCTGAGCGCTAGCCAGTCATCAAAATAGTCAAGAAGTTAAAGAGTTGGCCTGAAATGATGGCCCAGACACACTCAGCTGTTTCACAAACATTTATTCAATCCCTACTGTGTGTCAACCCTGTTCTCCATTAAGACATTAATTTATTTTTAAAAACAGGGCTTCACTGTATAGCGGAGGTTGGCCTGGAACTCAGGCTGGTCTCAAATTGACAGAAATTTGCCTGCCTTTGCCTCCCAAGCCTTGGGAATAAAGGCGTGAGTCACTGTGCCTGTTTTGGCCCTAGGGTCTTTAACATGTCAAAGAGCATAGAGCTAGGTCTCTATGCTCACGATAATGCATGGTCTGGCCAACTATCTACAGCTGGTAAAAGAATAAAACAAATGAGAAACCAAACTCTATATATCTTGTGTCTAATTACCAACACACATATCATATGCATACACACGGATACATATATGCACACAAGAAAACATACATATGTACCGTGCATACAATCTAAATTCTGAAAGATATAACCCAGAATGTCAATAGTGGTTTCTTCTGAAAAAATGAGGTTATATGTGCTTTCCATAATTGTATTAGTTTTTCTCCTCTGTGTATCATTTCTACAAGTGTCATTGGCATTGCACATTTTTAATCAGTAGGGGAAAGGCTGGTCAATGGAAAGTGCTCCCTCCACCCTTATTAATACACTCCATCTTAACGGCGTAATTATAATTACATTAAATATATCCATTCAACCAATCTGATAATAAGTGGATATATAGTTTGCTTCCAGGTTTTCAGTGTAAAAATCAGCATGCAAAGAGTATTCTTCTAAGTAAATATCTAATCATAGTCATGATTCAGTTTAAAAGAAGACATTGCCTGAAGTACAATTTTGGATCAAGAGGTACACACACAAAGGTTTCCGGGCTCCCAAACGCTGCACCAGTATCTCAGTAGCTAATGATGCGTTCTAGCAGTGCCCACCCACGCTACTAATTATCAGGGGATTAATGTGCTCTTGTACTTTCTAGAAGTTCACTGTTGAGGGGGAAACTGTTTCTAGCAGCAGATCAAACTACAAGTGTTTGCCCATTAAATTTAAAAAACTGTCAATTTTATTTAAATTGCAGAATTCTGCCAGATCTACACAGCACCCCTGTAGGACTCTGAACCCAGTTCAATGATGTTTATTTTATAAATATTTATGGAATATTTATATTTTATATAAATATTTCGGCAGTAACCACCTCGCATGGGAACATGGGCACAAACGAGACACTGACTTTTGTGCTGCTGTGAGGCCTGGGGAGTGGTTTGCCACTCGTATACCTAGAATCCATCTATAATACCTATCAAACCCGAGATGCGAATGGTGGTGGCTCCCACGACAACTGCTCCAATGTTCTTTTCACTTTCAGAAGGAGGTAAATGAGGCTTGCAGAGCTGGGCCTAGAACCCACAGAGCCTCTGTGCCAGCCTCAAGCTCTCTCTGTAATGCTACCCTGTCAGTTGGGAGGCTTTCCACATGCTGACTGGAAGGCAGGGATACCTTAATTCTCACAATTATACTTAATCAAAGCAATCTGCAATTTGAGATTTAAGTCTACATGCTCAAAATATACTTGGTTTGTAGATGTCTGTCTGGTTATGGAAAGCAGATATTTTAAGTTGCAGGCTAACAGCAAATGGGTTTATCTCTAACTCGGAAGATGATGAACGATTGATTGGAAATCTCTACTCTGGTACAGGGCTTCTGATTGCATTAGACAGAGGGCATGAAGACTAATTAAAAGCGCCCGTACGCTCATCACTGTTGATTGTGTATAATCCTGCTGAAGGTACAAGTGTGGTAGGTCTCTAAAGTGACAGCAAAACCAGATGGATTTCCACTCAGAATCCCCATAGGCGATCTGTCTTGATTTCGGCATAAATGGGCTTTCTCTAATAACCTAAATCACAAACAGAATGACAGGCAGGAAACCCTAGGCCAAATTTTACTATTCTATCTGAGCAGGGGCTGGCCAGGCCTCGTCGCATGGCATGTGATCGATAAATAATTACGGTGGATTGGTAAATAGGTCTGCAGGAATTCTTTAAAGGTTTTCAAAACTAATTTTTCCAGACACCCATGTAGTTGGAAGTTATGATATGTGTTCCAGTGAGCTAAAGGGAATGCATCCTGTAGATCTATCCTGTAGATCCCTACACAGACCCGAAGCTGACTCTCATATAAAGGGTCCAGGGCTTTAGCAAGCGGCTCCCGTTCTTTCTCCCCACCCTTCATGGCAGTCATGGGCCAGTGGCTGTGGGTGAGGGCACCCCTCTTTCCTCATTAGAAAGAACGTGCTCACCTGGCCTATGGGGCCTCCACTAAGAAGACAGGAGATGGGGGAAGGGAGGGAGATCAGAGCTGAAGACATCTGAGATGTGTCTTTCAATTCACATGACATATAAAGGACCTGATGATGGAAAGGAGCTCAAAACTTACATAATCTAAACTAACAGCAAGGAAAAGGGCCTTTGAAATGACTGGGATTCGGGACAGGAATTATAAACCTAAGGTAGGAAAGGAAAAGTTAATGAAGATTCTGAGCTTGAAAAGCTGCCCTGGTTAAGCAGTCAAATGACTAAAGCAAGAAAGGACAGGGAGAGCCAGCAGGCGGGACCTGTGAAGCAGGCATGAGAGGCAATCTTTGATATAGTTACTATTGGGGTGGAGCGTTGGCACGTCATGGCGCCGTGTGACAGCACGGGCAGCTCTGTGGCGTCAGTGCTCTCTGTCCTCCTTTATGAGGCCCCCAGGGGTAGAAGCGGACCTTCCGGCTTTTCAATGCTCTTACTGAGCCCTCTCAGCTCGGAAGGCCTCTTTCTGAAAGCAATCACATGGGCCAGATTTCTGGGATGCCAAGTGTAAACACAGTTTGTTTCTTCCATATGAATTACCAGCGATTACAGCTCATACTTTCTAATCTGCAGCACTCCTTAAGTATCCTTCTGTTGACTGTTATTCTTCCAAACCCATGCTTCCGTTACCTTACCTCTTTCTTCATACCCCTCTCAGCCAGCCTGTGAAATCCAGGCTCCATCTCTGCAGTTCCCAAAGAGATCTATACACAGGTCAATGGGCCTCCGATCGCCCATCACGGAACCCGGTGCTGCGGGAGCCACACATTGTCCCTGTTCTCACCCGGCTCAGTCTAAAGGGAAGGGGTAGATACCAACAGTGATTCCTGTTCTCACACTTTTAACTCACTGTTTCTTTACTTGGCTCTAACTTCACCTTTTTGATTTCTGTAACTAAGTTACCTCTAACATCTATAAAATAATCACTGCCACATATGACGATTATCACCATGGACACACTACCTCTGTGTGTATGTGTGTGTGTGTGTGTGTGTATGTTTGTGTGTGTATGTGTGTGTGTCTGTATGTGTGTGTCTATGTGTGTGTATGTGTCTGTGTGTATCTGTGTATGTGTTGTTTGTGTGTGTCTGTGTGTGTGTTGTTTGCATGTGTGCCTGTGTGTGTCTGTGTGTGTGTGCTTGTGTGTGTGGCTGTGTGTGTGTGTTTGTGTGTCTGTGTGTGTGTCTCTGTGTGTGTGTATATGTCTCTGTGTGTGTTGTTTGTATGTGTTTGTGTGTGTATGTCTGTGGTGTGTGTTTGTGTGTGTGTGTGTGTCTTTGTGTGTGTGTGTAAGGTATGACGGAGGAGAGAAGATCCGCTCCAAAGGTGAACAGCACCAACCCATAGACTGAGCTTCCAGACAGACACAAAGGAGAAAGTGAGCTGAGCACTCATCTGTCTCTGCTTCCCTCAGTAGACAGGGTGTGAACAGTTGTCCTGCGCCCCTGCCCACATGTCCTACCCACCACAACAGCCTGTAGCCCACACACTCTCTCCCCCTATATTATGTCTGTTATAATAAGGAAAACGTTTTTTAGGCATGGTCTCAATATATAGCCCAGGCTGGCATCAAACCCACAATTCTCCTATTCCAGTCTCTAGGGCAGGGAACCCAGGCATGCACTATGCATTCAGTCCAGAAGATTCTATAAAAACAATCAGGGCCTCAAAAGGAAAAACGGCACACTACATTATTTCAGATGGACAAGGAACGTGGTAAAGCAGGCCTGGGAGAAGAGAAAGCAGAGCAGGCTCCTCCACCTCAAGAGCTGGGACCTGATCCCATGCAAGTCTGGCCACGGGGTCATTCAGTCCTGATTGCTTAATGAAAGTGTGCAGATCAGCAGACATTATGCTGGAACGCTCCAAATGTCCCTAATTATGGCCAAGTAGATGAAGGCCTTAAAAATTATACTTCACCCTATTTGAAAGGGTATCTGGCACATCATTAATTAAAGCACCTCAGCTCCCCTCTACATTAGAAGCATGATAATTATCTTCATACAAAATTTGCTTTATAACACTTGAAATGCTTCAAATCCTAGGGTGACAACAGAGTATAAACAAAAAGTCCATGGATTAAGGCTGCAGTCCAGTACTCTGCTACTGCAGAGCAATGTTAAGAGCGCCCCCTTTAGGAATAAGGAGTAGCAACAGGCCAGGGAAAGAAGCACAGTAATTACCTTGAAGTATTGTAGTAATATTGGCAACATCTGAGTTTTCTTACACTAAGATGGTAACTTACAAGGTTACCCAGCTCAAAATCAACAGGTTGGAGGATTGACCCCAGGTCCATCAGGCTCCCAAACTTACACCCCTCATCAATGCCACGCCACCAATGAGCTTTGGTTGAAAGAGCAGGGACAAGAAGGTGGAGAGACTGTCCATTGCAGGCACCTCCCCAGAGAGTAATGTGCAGAATTAACAGCAGAAACCACCCCAAGACGACTGCTGCCCCATGAGTAAGATCCAAGCAGGCATCCGATAGAGTCTTCCCTCACACAGGGATAGAGTCCTCTCTCACACAGGGACAGAGTCCTCTCTCACACAGGGATAGAGTCCTCTCTCACACAGGGATAGAGTCCTCTCTCACACAGGGCTAGAGTCCTCTCTCACACAGGGATAGAGTCCTCTCTCACACAGGGATAGAGTCTTCCTCTCTCACAGGGATAGAGTCCTCTCTCACACAGGGATAGAGTCTTCCTCTCTCACAGGGATAGAGTCCTCTCTCACACAGGGATAGAGTCTTCCTCTCTCACACAGGGATAGAGTCCTCTCTCACACAGGGATAGAGTCCTCTCTCACACAGGGCTGAGACCCCTGAACAACAAGAACAGCAGGTGAGACTGTGACAGGAGGATAGGACGACTCATCAAGGCTGCTCTTGGAGGAACCACAGGGTGCACTCATCTCTTGTTATTCAAGCAAGTGCTGCAAGCCTGTTCTCAGTCAAAGCCCATGGTACTGTCCTGGTCTCCAGGCCTGCTGTGCTGGAAAGCCCAGTAGAACCTAAGCAGGAAGTCTGTGGCAGACTGCAGGCCACCAGAGCACCTGCTGCAAAAGCTGGAGAACGCCCCTCCTGACCCCAATTCTGTTGTGATGTTGTAAGAGCATATCCCACTCCAAAAGTGCTGGGATTTAACCATTTCTTCTCAACAACAGAAAATGTGGAAGTGCTTTTCTGGAGATGAGAAAATGAAACACAACCCCAGTAGCCAGCCACCAACAAGGGCTCTGAGATCTTAGGGCCCAGCTTTCCAAGAGCTGAAAAGTCCAGTATTATCATGATGCTTCAACCCAGCCTTGCTTGGCCAGTGTTTAAAAACACATTATAATCTAGTGAAGCCAAATAAATCTGGCTTTAAATCCCAGCTCTGCTCCCTACTAATACTGTAGCTTTAGGCAAAGTACTTAACCTTCTGTGGCCCCAATTTCTGCTGTTTCAAAATGGAAATAACAACCTCTACCCTACTGGCACCTTGTGGGCATGATAGTACACTCTTCGCTGGGGCCACACAATGCCCTGCTATGACCCCTTTTGTGGGGCACTCATAATATCTCTAGCCACTGCTTGGGGTCAGCCTTAAACAATGATTTTCTGCACTAAAGCCATATATGATCTCAACCCGCTAGCCAAATGAAACAGACGCAGAGAAAGCCAGGGTGGGAACACTAAGTTGGCCACCCATCTGCAATATGCTTGAATCTCAGAGAGGATGATCCATTAGCTTCACCATCAACATCCCTAGTTCAAATGTAAGTGGTAAAGTGACCTGATAGCAGGTAATAAAGCAGGTGAGTGTGAGGCAGACAGCAGTTCAGAGAGCAGCTGGGTACAAGGAGGAATGACAACTGTACCTGGAGAACGGGATCCAACAGCCTTTGATTCTGGCTGCTGGGTGTCCAGTTCCCCTCAGCCTTTGCCCTACCTGAAGCCTGCTGCTGTCTTTGCCTAGGATCTTACAATAAGCTTCCTACTATCTGGGTCACAGAATGCTTTCTCTGTTCTCTGTGACCAGAGATAAAGTGGGTGGGAAGCCTCTGCCCACCTGGGAAAGAGGACACAAGGGAGCAGGGGAGCATTCACTGAGATTCTTTGTTAAGCCTCACCGAATGGGCGGGGAGGACTAGCCTTTTCCTTCAGTTGAAAAGGCTAAATATAGTTCCCAGAGGGGTCTGCCCTAAGAAACACCTGGCGTGTGTTGGGGAGGGTGCAAGCCATCCATTATGAGTGGATGACATCTTTAAGAAGTTCCATGAAGGGCTGAAGATGCTCCTCAGCTGATAGAGTGCTGGCTTAGTAAGCACAACCTTAAATTCCCTCCCCAGCAACACCCGGACTGGCTGGTAGCCTTAGCCTATAACTCCCGCACTTAGAAGTTGAGCAGGCGGGTCTCAAGTTCAAGACCTTCCTCAGCAACACTGAGCTTGCCGTCCAGTGAGAAAAAGGGAGAAAAAAGTAATAAAAAGTCCCACAAGGTACAATACCAACGTCCAGAACTGCTAGTATTTTTATGATTTCCACCTTCTATTGAGTGGGAAAAACAACAACAACAACAGGAATATTTTCTGAGATAGAAACAAAGCCATGTTGGCTGGTTTAATCTCTGTGATAAATTTTGATTAAGGAAGGAGGGATAAATACTACCCAACATTCTTTTTTTTTTTTTTTTTTCAGAGCTGGGGACCGAACCCAGGGCCTTGCGCTTGCTAGGCAAGCGCTCTACCACTGAGCTAAATCCCCAACCCCACTACCCAACATTCTTGAAACAACTCCACAGGCAACAACCAAACTTAAAAGCAACACTTCCCTCTACCTCCATCCAAATAATTTAGAAAATGGCAGTCGGACTGGCAAGCTCCCAGCCCTGGCCCCTGCGACAACACCGCTACTAGCCTACTCTCTAGCACCACGTCAATTTCCCTACAGCACTTTTAGGGTGCCTGCCCATTTAAAAGCTATCATATCACCTGGCTTGTGGCCCAATTTGTTCCATTTCATACCATCTGGTTTAAATATGTGAGTTCTGTATCGCAGCAGAATGGCTGATGGGTTTCTCCAAGCACCCTGGATGTGTGACTTGCTTCAGTGCCTTCCTCAAATCTGCATGTTAACTGAGAAAGTTTGTTTGCTGTATGTTCAAAGGCAGCAGCAAGCACTCCTGCACAAATCAAGCCTGGAGATGGAGACAGGGGTGCTCCAGCAAGTCAAAGCATAATTTATCTCCATTTACATTTTGTCAGGACCACTACTTAGGGGGCTCTGAGGTCAGGTGTCCCCATTAGTTTTTCCTTCAGCATCCAAAAGGACCAGGTTCAAACACAGCTGTTGTATGAACATGATATTTGCCTCTCCCTGGGCTGGGCTGGGCTGGGCTGGGCTGGGCTGGGCTGGGCTGGGCTGGGCTGGGCTGGGCTGGGCTGGGCTGGGCTGGGCTAGGCAAGCATTCTTCACACCTACCCACTGGCTAGGAGGAACACCTGAGGAAGAGGGCTTGGGCTGCTGTTCACAGCTGCACAGTGCATACTCTATTTTCTTGCTGTGTAAGATTCAATGCCTTCCTGGCATTGAAAGGCAGGAGCTCAAGGCGGCAAGCAGTGAATCACAAGCTTCAAGGAGAGCCTTTTGTCTTTGTTTCTCCAGCCAACGGACAGAATCCGAGTTTTTTTAAAGTAGTAATCCTTCAGAATCTGAACATCTCAAGGTTGTTTCCAAACTCCTCGGCTAATGGTAGGAACACAATAAAAAGAAATACGGCTTATGAGGAACAAAGTTTTCTTTTACATAGAAATCCACATTCTGGGTGTTAGGGCTTTTGAAGATCTTTTCATTCCACAACACTTGTGTTACAGGAAGAAATGCAACATCAACAACGAGAGCTCATTTTCCAAGAGTTGGGAAGCACAGAGGTGAAGAGAAAACAGCAGCTTTCAACAGTCAGTGGTGTATTGGAATTGCTTTTCTCTGACATAATTGGTAAAATGGACAGAGTACATTTAATTCCTTATGTCACAAGGAGATTTCAAAAACCTCACTCAACAACACCCAGTGCTCTTTAAGGAGTCTGTGCGACTCCAAGTGGGAAGTTCTGTTGTTGGGAGCATCTCCCCAGGTTATCTTCTCTGCCCATCAGTGCCTCAGTTCAGAAATGGAGCCTAACCCGGGCATTCCATGGAGCCTGCCTGCCCTGCCTCTCACCTCTGCTGTCTGACCACAAAGAAGCTAGGCCAGTCAAACTCCTCACCCAGAAATTTCAATCAGATCAGAAAATGCCATTCGTGCTTCTCTCCCTGCTTCAGCGACTGAATCATAAACCTAGGAGAAGCTCACAAAAGGTCATTTAGCAAGGTGGCCTACAAGCCAGGGAGCCCGCACTGGAATTATAGCTATTGCACTTACTTGCACATTACTTGTCATAACTACTAGGATAACTACTAAGGTACCACTCAGCTGGTACTATGTTGAACCTTACAAGCACAAGGACCTGAATTCAACCCCTAGGATCCACATTTAAAAAGCTGAGTGTAGTGCCATGCACTTGTCCCAGCCCTACAGAGGTGGAGAACGGGTGAATCTTCATCTTCAGGCTCACTGCCAGCCAGCCAAGCCTACTTGGCAAGTGCCTAGCCAATGACAGTGCCTCGATTTAAAAAGCAAAGATATATAGACAGTGTCTTAGAAACAATATCCAAGGTTTTCCTCTGGCCTCTAAATGTACCTACATAAGCATGCACATAATATGCACATATGTACACACACACACACACACACACACACACATACACAACTACTGAGAAAACTAGGTATAGTAGTGCATACCAGCAGTGTTGAGACAAGAGTTCAAGGCTGGCTTTGCATAACATAGGAAGGTCGAGGTCATTCTACACTGTGTGGGCTGTTGTCTCAAAACAAACCACTGAAAGGTGAGAAGGCAGCCTGCTGGGAGAATACTCGCAGTGGGCCCTGCAATCACTTCCTAGCACTGCAAACAAAAAATTACTGGAAGATATACAAACTGAAGAACTACGGAGGGTATGGAAGAAATAAGTACTCTAGGGGCTGTGGAGATGTGGATACAAAGTCCTTGCTGTACACGCCTGTAGATCGAAGTTTAAGATGCCAAAAGTGCATGGCAGCCCACCTTTGGTTCCAGGGCTCACGGCAGACACAGGAGAGGCCAAGAGCAAGCTGACCGTAGACTAGCCATATGGGCGAGCTCTCGGTTAGAGCGAGAATGAAGAGGATGGAGAGTAATTAAGGACTGCACATGCAATAGCACATGAATGCATCTCTTCCCACCCACACGTGTACCCACCTGCGTGAGTACGCATACAAAAAAAACTAAAAAAAAAACAAAAAAACAAAAACAAAAAAACCACATACATACTAAGGAAGTCCTCTTCAAGTCAAGGGGAAAGTTAAAGGTACATGGGCAGGGACAACTAGAGACTAGCCACCATGGGGGCAGGACCATATCTGCTTTGTACCCTTGTCTCCCAGCCTTTGAGGGTCCCCAGATGAATGCTCAATGACTATAAGCCGGAACAGTATACAAATAAAATGGCTTCCTTTAACCGCTTGGAGATTTTGCTTATAACAAAGAATAAAAGACATGTCCTTCCCCTCAGACTCTCTACTGAAGACAACATTAATTCCACCTCCTGGAAGCCCTCCTAAGGGTGACAGAGAGGAATGCAAACCTCACAGAACAACCGTTCTAGGCAATAAATGATCAAACGCTACAGCGATAGCAAGCAAACAAATCTGTCACCTCACCCATTCTCTATGCTGACGCATTAGCTGGGAGTGAGCCTTTAAATAGATAATAGAACTGTGTAAGTCATCCCACAAGTTTGCAACAACACCTTCTGAAACATATATCCATTTGCTTCAAATGCCACCGCTTCCTAAATTAATTTTTTTCCTCTAACCACGTCAACCGCAATTACAATCACATGTCAGATCCATGTGGTCCAAGTGATGGACAGGCCCCTTAACCAAATGTATCACCACAGCAACAAAGGGGCTGGGTTTGCTGTTCTCTACCTGCCAATCAATTATTTAGCATGCCTATACTACAGTGACACGGTGGAAGTGAACATGTTCGGCAGGAGCAGACTAGATTCACCACACCAAAGAGCAAACTGGTCATGGAGCAAGGATACTCTCCTGGACGGTGACATACGGAGCACAGTATAAAGGGCTGGAGGGGAACTTTCTTACCTTTAAGCTTCTGCTTTAGAATTACATGAGCTTGTGAGCTCCCAGCTCTTGTTTAAGGAGGGAAAGAGATAAAGGGAGAGAGGGAGGGAGAAATCCAGGGACTTGGGGAAGGAAATCACATGAACTATATATACACCCTTTATCAAAGATTATTGGTAATATGACACAGAAGGCCAAAAGTTAAATTTATTTAAATTAATCTCCTATACCCTGGTTTTGGTTTTGGTTTTGGTTTTGGTTTTGGTTTTGGTTTTGGTTTTGGTTTTGGTTTTGGTTTTGGTTTTGGTTTTGGTTTTGGTTTTGGTTCCTATATTGTGGATTATTTCTCCTCAGAAAAGAGACTCAGTGACTGAGGAAATGTAAAGTAATCAGCAGCCAGCTGTGACTCTCCCCTCTTTCAACCTGGTCACACCTCCACTGACTTCCCCTAGATTTCTAAAGAGAACTTCAGAGAGGTTCCTGCTGCTACCTTGATAAAGGAAAAGTGTTTCTATCATACAAACCAGAAAGACATGATGTTAATTCCAGAGTGTCCAGTCACAGTGGAACATGCCTCAATGGCCAATACAACAGAACAGGTTGGCGGCCATCATTCCTTGTACCCTCAGAGATCCAGAGACTGTGCCAGCATTGAAAGGTGGAGTCAGTATTGGGACCAGAATGAAAGTCTTTCCATTCGTGTTATTGGTGTTTGTTTGTTGCTTTTTTTTTTTCACACAAACTCATCAAAAAGAGAAAGAATAAATGGTGGTAATCCTCCAAAAGATTCTAATCTATTTATACTAGATAATAATAAAATAAAGGTTTCATACCAAAAAAAGAGTTTTTACTTGGTTAAGAATAACTGACAGGCCTTCTAGTTTCCATCTGCCCCTGGAGCTGACCCTGTGCCTTAGGTCTTCTTACCCAAAACTCACCAGGGTACAGCTGGTCTCCCAAGAGTACTGACACACCTGAGAGCACAGGTAAGATCACCGCTCCTACTCAAATACCTGGCCCAAGACGGACCCCCTCCCCCAGAGCCCTCAGGACACAGGAACCAAGGAACACCCGGGGACAGGATCCTTCCTGTTTCTATCTGCATCCTGGAGCTGACCCTGTGCCACAGCTCTCCATACCCAAATTCTGCCCTGAGAGAGCTGGTCTACCAGGAGTGCTGAAACACTGGCTTACAGAAGGGACAATACAAAGTCAGAGACAGCAAGACCAGCTAACACCAGAGATAACCAGATGGTGAGAAGCAAGTGCAAGGACATAAGCAACAGAAACCAAGGCTACTTGGCATCCTCAGAACCCAGTTCTCCCACCAAAGCTAATATTGGATATCCAAACACACTGGAAAAGCAAGATTTGGATTTAAAATCACATCTTATGATGATGATACAGGACTTTAAGAAGGACATAAATAACTCCTTTAAAGAAATACAGGACAACACAGGTAAACAAGTAGAAGCCCTTAAAAAGGAAACACAAAAATCCCTTCAAGAATTACAGGAAAATACAACCAAACCGGTGAAGGAAATGAAACCATTTAGGATCTAAAAATGGAAAGAGAAACAATAAAGAAATCACAAAGGGAGACAACCCTGGAAATATAAAACCTAGGAAAGAGATCAGGAGACATAGACACAAGCATCACCACAGAATACAAGAGATAAAAGAGAGTCTCTCAAGGGCAGAAGATACCATAGAAAACATTGACACAACAATCAAAGAAAATGCAAAAAGCTCCTAACCTAAGACATCCAGGAAATCTAAGACACAATGAGAAAATCAAACCTAAGGATAATAAATATAGAAGAGAGCCAAGATTCCCAACTTAAAGCACCAGTAAATATCTTCAACAAAATTATAGAAGAAAACTTCCCTACCCTAAAGAAAGAGATGGCCGGTTGTGGTGGGGCACGCCGGTAGGATTTGCTGAAGGAGGCAGATGCAGGAGGATCACGAGTTCGAGGCCAGCCTGGGCTACACATTTTGGGGTTGGGGCTTTAGCTCAATGGTAGAGCGCTTGCCTAGCAAGCGCAAGGCCCTGGGTTCGGTCCCCAGCTCCAGGAAAAAAAAAAGAAGAAAGAAAGAAAGAAAGAAAGGAAGAAAGGAAGGAAGGAAGGAAGGAAGGAAGGAAGGAAGGAAAGAAGGAAGAAAGAAAGAAAGAAAGAAAGAAAGAAAGAAAGAAAGAAGGAAAGAAAGAGATGCCCATAAACATCCAAGAAGCCTACAGAACTCCAAATAGATTGGACCAAAAGAGAAATTCCTCCCATCACATAACAGTCAAAACACCAAATGCATAAAACAAAGAAAATTAAAAGCAGTAAGGAAAAAAAAGTCAAGTAACATATAAAGGCAGACCCATCAGAATTATACCAGAATTCTCAAGAGAAATTATGAAAGCTAGAAGATCCTGGACAGATGTCATACAGACCCTAAGAGAACACAAATGCCAGTCCAGGCTACTATACCCAGCAAAACTCTCAATTAACATATTAAGATATTCCATGACAAAACCAAATTTACACAATATCTTTCCACAAATCCAACCCTACAAAGGATAATAAATGGAAAACTCCAACACAAGGAGGGAAACTACATCCTAGAAAAAGCAAGAAAGTAATCTTCTTTCACCTAACCCAAAAGAAGATAGCCACATAAAATAACTCTGCCGTTCCAGGGGTGGTTCTTTTTATTTCTTTACTTTTTTTTTTAAGATAAAATTGTTTAGAGCCACAAAAAAAATAACTCTGCCTTTAACAACAAAAATAACAGGAACCACTATTCCTTAATATCTCTTAATATCAATGGACTCAATTCCCCAATAAAAAGATATAAACTAACAGACTGGATACGTAATCAGAACCCAGCAATTTATTGCATACAGAAAACATACCTCAGTGACAAAGGCAGACACTACCTCGGAGTAAAAGGCTAGAAAAAAAATTTTTTCCAAGCAAATTGTCCCAATAAAAGTTGTCATTCTAATATCAAATAAAATCGACTTTCAACCAAAAGTTATCGAAAAAGATAAGGAAAGATACTTCATACTCATCAAAGGAAAAAAATCTAACAAGATGAACTCTTAATTCTGAACATCTATGTAGGTTGATGTCATTATGCAGGTGAGGGCTGGCACGAGTTAGATCAAGGCCATGATTGGACAGTAAGGGAATAAGGCAGGGACAACGTTTTTGTAGGGAGGGAGAATCAAAATGGAGACGGAGAAGAACAACCCAGACTGATCACAGGGACCCCAAAGGAGAAGTTAGGGGAAGGACTGAAGGAGCTGAAGGAGCCTTATCTGGCATCAATGGGAGGGGAGGCCCTGTGAAGGCTTGTTGCCCCAGTGTAGGGGAACGCCAGGGTGGTGAGGCGGGAATGAGTGGGCAGGTAGAGGAGCACCCTCACAGAAGCAGGGTAAGGGGGTTATGGGACAGGAGGTTGGCAGAGGGGAAACTGGAAAAGGGGATAACATTTGAAATGTAAATAAATAAAATACACAATTAAAAAAAAAACCTGACAGAGCCCAGAAAAGAGGTCTCTAACTCACTGACAAATTAAAAGCCATGGGTAAAGTCCACAGAACCAATTCTTACACAGCTTCCTCTACGCTATCCAAGATGCAGTCCTCTGCACTCTGTGTGCCAATACCTAGCGTAGCATAAGTTAGAAGTATCAGACTTTGATTAGACTGTAGGGATGACTAAATAATTTATTAAAACTGTAGTTTCCAGACCAGTAGTGTATTGCAGATATTAATTTTTGCTAAACATAAGCAATTTTTATTAAAACATCAAGATATACACTTATTTTATTGTTCATACAAAAAAAGATGTGAAAAATATTAAATATTTACCAAAAATAACAGTTTCTCCCTGGAAACTCATCTTCCTCAAGAAAAGCACAATACTACTTAAACTGAGATCTAGTGTGGCCTTTCTACCACAAATTGCTCCTCTAAGGGAATAAATGATCACTAAAAGCAGCAAACATTTACAAACACTTCACACAGCACTATAATTTTTATGTATATACCCACATAAAATAAAAGTATGTACCTTGGGGATCATTTACACAACCAAATGCCTTTCTGATTAGCATATTAAAAAGCTTAAGATAGATAACCTTTCACATCTGACAGCACACAGGGCACACGAAGGCTGAGTTATGACCAAGGTTCTGTTGCTATAATTGACTGAAAGCCTTTAGACAATTGGTCAGATACTCACCTCCTATTTTCTGTCAGCTGACATGCATGCAAATGCATATTATGAGACCCATGGAGAATAATACGTTTTAGGAAAGTCCCTCCACTGAAGATTTTGATTTTTGTCATTCTCTAACAACCTTGGTTGGTGCATAAAAGCCACAATATAAAAAATGATATCTATAAGCTGCCAGGGCTTAAACATGTGTCCCCTAAAGGGCCATGTGCTAATGGCTTGGTCCCCAGGAGAGACAGTAAATATTTTAAGAGGTAGGGTCTTATGAAACACCCATAGGCCATCGGGAGCATGCCCTTGACAGAGAGAGGAAGCTCTGGTCTTTCTCTTCCACTCTAGCTTGGATTCCTGGGTCCTGATGCAGGCAGCCAGCACCAGTGATGACCAGGCCTCCAGTTTGGCCACCCAGCACCTCTACCAGATGCCCAGAGCAATGAATCCACCCATGCTGGGATTATAAGCCCTGAAACCAGAAATCAAAACAAACCTTTAATAAATGTTTTTCTCTGCCTCCGTTACATTTATCATTTATTTCATTAGGAGACTGAAAGCTGAATAGCCAGAAGCAAAGTAAACTGTCTCTCCCAGACCGCAAGTGCGTCATGGGCGCTGATCACAGCATTCATGCTATTCTCCTGTAAATAGCATGCACTCTCATTTGCTGGAGAAATAAAAATTAGACTATACCACCAAACAGTACCAGTGCACTTACTTCTAAATATAGATCTTGTGTGTAAATTCTTCTTTTCAGATATCGATAGCTGAACAGACATATTTAATTGCTTTTAACAGCAAAAAGTATAAACTTCAAAATTGTGCAGTGAGTCATGTGACTTATGGGTCAGCCACATGTCCTATAACAACTGTTTTTTTTTTTTCTTTTCTTTTTTTTTTTTTTTTTTTTTTTTTTGGAGCTGGGGACCGAACCCAGGGCCTTGTGCTTGCTAGGCAAGCGCTCTACCACTGAGCTAAATCCCCAACCCCATAACAACTGTTAAAATTGATACAAGCCAAGGGATGGATCAGTGGGCACAAATGCTCACTGGCAAGCCTGAGGACCACAGTTTGATCCTCAGAACCCACGGTGGAAGGAGAGAACCAACTTCTGGAAGTTGTAATATGATCTCCACACACTCCCGAGTACACACACATACGTTATACGCAAGAATGGAGTTTTTATAAATGGTACAGGACCATCAAGGAACAACTAAGGAACAGGCTAGAGTGACCCCAAGTTTTGTACCTCTTGATACAAAATCATGACTGTCACAAAGTCACTAGCATAACCCAACAGGTAAAGGAAAATGAAAGTCAGCAAATAGACTAACTAGGAATGTGACCCTTGACCACAACCCTACCTCGCTCCCAAAGCTAACGTGCTAGCTAATACAATGAGAATATTATGGTAAGACATAAAGCTGCCGGCGGAAAGCAGGGAGCATCAGGATGTGGGCGAAGGCTTCTCTCTCAGGAGGTTGACGGAGCTAGATGATGACCGCTAAGTCCGACAGCAACATTTAAATGCTCACCGAAGACATACTTAAAATGAGAAGCAGGTTGCAGAATGGGAGTCAAGAGCTTCGGAACACGTGTGGACAGGGACTTTCTGAATACAACCCCTACTGCTCAGGAAGTGAGGCCCACGGCAGGACAAGGACACCTCCTGAGATTAAAACACCTCTGCATTAATAGAAACAGCCAATGAGGTGCAAAGACAGTTTACAGACCAGGAGGAAACCTTCACAGCTGACAGAAGATTGAAATCTGAACATAGGAAGAGCTCAAAGACAAAACAAACAACAAAACACTAAACACGAAGTCCAATAGCATAGTCGATAAATGAGCTATGGACAGTTTTCAAAAGATTAACTGTAAATGGGCAATGAACATGACAAACTGGTCACCTTCACTAACCATCGGAGAAACATAAAATGAAACTGCATTGAGAATGTCTCTCATGTCAGTCAGAATGACAGCCATTAAGAAAACAAATGGCAAACGTTGGCAGGAATGCAGACCAAAGGGAACCTTTCTACGTTGCTGATGAGACGGTACCTTAGTCCACCCACTATGGAAATCAGTGTGGGGTTTCTCAAAAAGACACTAAAAATCAACAGATCCACCATGATCCAGCTGTACACCCCTCGTAGCTTGCCCAACTTACTTGAGTCAGCTGCAGGGCTACTTGGACATCGATGTCCATTGCAGTAGTGTTCACAGTGTGGAATGGAGCCAACACATGTGCCCAACAACACGGGGACACCACGGCAGAGCGATACCCACTTCTTACCTGTCTCACAACGGGTGTGGTTGGAGAGGCCACTGTTTGAAGCCCTTACAACAGGATTCAGCAAATCGAACGCGCAATGGGAGCTGCCAAATAAGGGTCACCCTCCACTGTTCTGAAATTAAAAGTAAACGCAGTTTTAATTGTATTGAAGAAAAATAAAGCTTTCAGCTCATTGGAATGAAATTCTCCACACTGGTAATCATATGGTATCTTAACTGCCATGCCTGCTGGTGGTGTTAGACTGTCGTGTAATTTAATATGTCGTGAATGTTTGGGTCGTAGATTTGTATCTGACAGATCACTTCCTATGTCTCTAGTCTCGAATCTCTAATGGGAAACAAGACTCAGCCACCCACAAAATGTATGCTGGATACCGTGGGGTCTGGCATCAGTTGCCCACTGCTGGTTGTAATGGTATGGAGCCCTCACACTTTACAAACCTGTCCCTCTGCTGTTTTGATTGTTTCTATTGCTCTGCTTCAGCTGTGCTCATGGGAACTCACTTTCGATCAACTAATGCTTAACATGGAGAGATGGACGTCTGAGTTTACAGAAGGAAATGTAAATGAACTGGTTAAACATTGTCTGTGTTCCTTAACAGATACACGCATGGCAGCAAGAACTAATTACAAGGAATGTTTCCACGAAACTGCTGGTATGCACTTGGAGTTTCCCATACATCATGGTGCTATGTCCCCATTTCCAGAACATCTTCCAGAAGGACCACAGAGAAAGGCACAGCACACACCACCTACTGAGAAACGTAAAGGCTAACTGACAAACCAATGGAACGCTGAGGAAAAAAGTAGCTTTTCTGTGCACTAAGTGTGGAAGAATGCAGAAGCGCAAACACCGGTGACAGTAACCTATACTTTACACCAAAGCAGAAGTGTGGATTGGCACCTTTAAGCACCAGTTCAAAGACACATTTTTCCCCAAGTAACATCACTTAAACAATAGAGTGGGATACGTTTTTTTAAAAGTTCTATATACAATTATTTTCTATGGTATCTGCTCTATTATATAAAAAGTAAGAGACAACTGTGAAATAGTTATTCCGTAGCCTTATTATCGCCAAATGTAGTTAAATAAAAAGGTTATAAAATGTGATGTATCTGTGTATATACTGTACATGTGGTATATGTCCTAACCCTTTTAATGCAGGTTTGAATTTGAAATTACATCATGTATACATATACTTTATCGTTCTAAATAAAGAATTTTATGCGCTGTTTTAAAAACAGGGCAGGTAAAGGAGAACAGTGGGGGGCTCGGAAGACAATCTCGATCAGCACATCACTGACTGGACAAGTGTTAACTCCACGTGGGGGGAGTGGATCCGCCCACTGGTAAGAGGATAAGGCACGGATGGTCCCCTGATCTACCTAAGCGATCCTAGCTGCAAGTTTGGACTAAGCAGAACAGAACAATTTATTTCCATCTGCCAAGGGCGTCCTCCCAGGGTTGCAGCCTGATGAAGCCTGCACGGCCAAGGAGGGCAGCAAGGCCTCCTTCCATGCCCTCCATAGCACACCGTGTACTTACAGCACAGCACACATGCACGGTGGATCAAAAGCCCCATCTTAAAGCTCAGCCTGGTAGTTCCAGCGGTTCTTACGGTATTCAGTGCTTATAGGGCACTCACTAAATGCCAACTAAGCAGAAGGGTCAATAAATGGTATGTCAAGGTCCCAGCAAGGACTCTCAAGCCAAAATTCTCCTCTCGCTCAACTCTCCCATGGCTGGAAGGCAACCACTAGCGCCCACCACCTGTAAGTTCCCTACTGCTATAACCAGAAAAACCCTTAAAATGTTTTAATTTCTCATGAAAAGCTAAAATGTTAGGTCACTGAAATCCAATCCCCGATTGGAGGCTCCTTGGAAAGTAGAGGAAGGTCATGTGCTCATCACCCCGTGAACAGCAAGGCCCCCAGAACAGAAGAGGTTCACTTTAAGTGAAGCTGGTTAGGGGTTATATAGGAAGTCTCCATATTGCAATAGCAAATTTACTACAAACCTAAAATCATCTCAAAATAAGAAAATGTTTCTATCACTGACAACAGGCAGGACCCCAGGCCACATATGAAAAGAGAACACTAAGAGAAGCCAACCGTAGTGAGGAACATTGAAGAGCAGAGGCCTGAGGAGAAAGAACGAACCGTAGCTTCCAGCTCCTAACCTTGTCAGGGACCAGTCAAGCTTTACAATACCGCTGTTAGGAAAGTCCCGGGTCTCCCCAAAGGCCCTGCAAAGAAAGGTAAATTGTTCTCCCACCAAAGTGATGTTTCCAATTCAGACCTTAACATTCCTGGCAGAGGCAAACAACAGGCCAAAAATAAATCTTTTTATAATATATTTATGCCTAAAAACACAAAAGCCTTAGGAGTCTACAATACTATGTGATACAATACCTAGGGGTACTCTACACCACAGTACAGCACTGGAAAGGGCTTCTGGGGGCGTGAAGCAACGACAGAGCCCCTGGGTACAGTCTACCTGCGTACCAGCCGTCTGTTGGCCACCATTACTCCTGCCCCAACCACTATAAACTTGTTTGTCAGCAGAGAAAGACAACAGAGGTAAATTTCACACTTCACACAAGAATGAGCTTTCAGATGCTGTCCTGGGTCTCCAAGGCCACAAGCCACATCTGCTAACGTATTTCCTACTATCCCTGGCTCAGTGCCCCATGAAGGTAAAGAGTTTAATCAATGCTTCCAGTGACAGCAAGAGCTAACGAGAACGCTTTCTTCCCACCTCATCTACTTTCCTCGCGTGATATTCATTAAGCATTCATTTGTACAAGGTTAGCCCTATGCTAAGGCTGCTTACATTCTTCCCAAACAATGTTAAATACACACCTCAAACTCCAGAGGAGAAACTGATCCTGGGACTGTCTGCATTTGCCTGGGGCAGGGCAGAAGGGGCAGATGTTTCAGAAGTACTGTTTCTCCAAAGTCAGGTATAATTTCTAGGGAGAGCTCCCAGGGACCAGTCTATAAGAGTGCACAGCAGGGTCTACAAGAGCAGACTGGCACAGGCCAACCTGGAGAGTCAGCCCTTACTTTGTTATGGGACGCTGTGGGCTCGGATCCCAAATGACTGATTTGGGAGTAGCCTATGAGTCTGAGCCTCTCAAGAGTACAGAGATGAAATGGTGACCCAGAGAGCCTCTCTATAAAGTACACTGTTGAGTTTCTGGTTCAGCCAAGGGTTCTGGATCAATGGTGTGCTGCTGATCACCTAGAGCGGTGGACCAACAAGGCAGCGTGTTCTCTCCCACCCCCCATCCCACGGCTCCAGCCTGGGGCCACAGCAACAGCAACTCTCCCTCAGTACCCACGCTGATGAGGATCCTCTAGATTGCCAGATCCTGCCAAAAGGCTGACTCTGAAGCCACCAAATGCGACACAACACTGGCCAACGGTAAGACCTCAATACACTTATCAGCATTAGACTGTTCGTGAAGTAGGGTCCCAGAGTTACTGCCCCTGTTTTGTCTCTCCTACGCAATATATTTCCAAGGGTTTGCTTTTCATTTGTAAGTGCTGTATCTCTCAGCTACTCTAAGAGTAAATTAAAACTAAGTCGGCAGAGGCACAGGGCCGTGTAAAATTAGGAGACGGTGTTTGTTACACAGCTGCTACTTCCTCTTCCTAGTTCCATCTCTGTCTCTCCCCAGCCTTCCATGTACTTGCCTCGGTGAGGGCTTCCTCGCTGCTTGGCCCTCCTATGCCACTCCTCCAGCCTTTGCCTCAAACCAGTCCTTTTAGGTTTTATTTCTAGATTCTGTCTTCCTTTGAATCTTTCAGACTCAAAAATACCTCAGGAAAAAAACTCTGAGTTCAACACTGCTCCTGTGTCCAAGCTCTGCAAAGGTTATCTTCGGCTTAAATAATATATAACATGCGCTCTCTGATGAATTCCAGCCTACACCTTGCTTTTCAGTTCCAGATGCCCTCTAGCTCTGGGAAGAGGCAAGACTGGTTCTCAGAGTGTTCTCAGACTCACGAGAGACGAGAAATAGAACCATTAGAACCTTCAGGACAAATACCAGGACTGGTGGTGTACAACATCTGCCTAGCAGTCACCAAGTCCTGGGTTTCTCTTGTTAACAGTCATAGATGCCCTTTGGTTTGTTTACTACCCTGGGCTTATTTAAAAGCTAGACGCAGTGCCATGTATCATAGCCTCAGACACTTGAGAGGCTGCTTAACATCAGGATCCAAGGCTAGCCTAATAATTATCAAATGCTAATAAATGTATATCAAATACTAATAAATGTATATCGACTAGAAGAAGGTAATAAAGTTAACTGGAGTTTAAAATTTTAAATGCAGTACTCTGACGTTTTAAAGTTGTCCTCTAAAATACCTGGTCTCTTTCTCACAGCTGTCTTCCCTTGAACACTCAGTGTGGCTGTCCCAGCGTAGAGGAAGGGCTGCTGGCACTGAGTGCCACCCTAGGTGGGAGACCTCAGCTACAATCAGCCAGCGCTTGCCCAACACTGTAGAAGTTTCAATTGTGCCTTAAATGCTAATAAAATGTCACAACAGATTTCTCCTTTGGAAAGATGAGAAGATATGCCTTCTGTCCTAGGAAGCAAAATTGGTTGGTAAATAAATTTTAAAAACAATCGCCACAGTTTCAAATCTCTTCCCAAGTGATTTTGCTGTTTTTATCTCTGCAATTCGGCATTCTTACGGGGATGTCTTTTTTTATTTAGTGAAAATACTTCCCTGACAAAGGTCATTGGAAACTCACTGGAGCCTTGCAGTCCTGGTAAATATTGTATTAACTATTCTTCCCAAAACACACCACCCTTCCCTATCTACTCACTGCCCAGGTCAATTCCCTCCCTCCACTTCCCAGAGCCCCATTTGAATTCTACCTCCCAATGCAGGTAGTACCTGCCCTTAGTTCAAGAACATGATTTATTAATGTGTATGTACTAGACTTTGAAACTTCATCCTTAGCTTTTGGAGGAGAGCATATGGCAAAACACCCTTAAAGAAAAGCCGCTGACCAAGTCTTGGCAGACTATCATTCTCCTGGGGGTAACATCATCTGTCCCACTTTGTCAAAAGAGCCTTCTCGAGTCTGACTCCTGATTCTTTCCATCTCTGACTCTAAGCAAATGAAATTGGTTTGCAGATGGTCCAGCACTCGGAAGATTATCAAATGGCTTCCCATTTTTAGAAACCCCAAATTATTCAGTGCTAGTCACAGAGCACGAAAGAACAGTTTTATTTGTGGCCACTCCGTTTATTATCAATGTCCTTGAACAACACACAATCTTGCCGGTCCACAGCACGCTGGGACAACTAACAGACCCCATTGGGTGCACACCAGGGCGTGCTGGAGCGGGGTCATTTCCCTGTCTTAATGCAGTCATTACACGGTTGGTGTCGGCCCACGTTCTCAATACAGTTAAAGAATTTAAAGGGTTGCTTCACTGAAACATTTGTTTTACTACATTAACTTCACATTTTCATCCTAAAATTGGACCAGGCCTGTTCTGTCACTCTGCACTTGTCCCTTATTTGTCTTTGAAGAAACAAGTAAAAAGTTGCAACTTCACTAAAACCTTAGGCAATGGAAAAGATGCTCGATTCCTCTGACCCACTTACCCAATCCAAGTTCCATTTAGTTGGGCGCTTCCCCACAAGTGTTCCCGGTCCATACTTAAGGTCCAGAGTTCTAATTACTTTATTGTGGCAGTGCCAGACACAGAGGGTCTCTGGTCCTCAAACATCTAGATTCTCAGATCCCAAATGGGTTCTGTTCTTGTCCTCCATATTACTAATTAGAATTCTGCTCATATTTGCTTTGAACATAAAATGGGAAGGACTCATGGGTGTGTGAATGTCAGACTTAAAAGTAAGTGTGCACTACGCTCATTTTGGTTTTCTTTTCTTTATTTTTTTGTTGTTTTTTGTTTTTTGGGGTTTTTGTTGTTGTTGTTGTTGTTGTTGTTGTTGTTGTTGTTGTTGTTGTTGTTTGAGGCAGTGTCTCCACCTAGCCCTGGTCATCCTGGAACTTGCTCTGTGACCACACTGGCCTCAAACTGAGAGATCCACCATCTCTTCCTCCTGGGTACTGGATTAAAGGCCTGTACCACCACCGCCCAGCATTCTTAGGGTTATATTCCAGCAACTGCCGACACCAAGTCAACCTCACCAATAGTAATTCAAGCACAATCATTTAAAAGCTACTCCACTCGATCTAGTAAGTCACCCCAGATATTTTTAAAACATATA
Source organism: Rattus norvegicus (assembly GCF_021556685.1). Classification (NCBI taxonomy): domain Eukaryota; kingdom Metazoa; phylum Chordata; class Mammalia; order Rodentia; family Muridae; genus Rattus; species Rattus norvegicus. The sequence continues at coordinate 172,901,116 of NC_141535.1, forward strand.
TCAGTGTATACATTTCTCTCAACTCACTTACCTGGAAGCATTGATTGGAAAGAACCTTCAGTGTTTAAACTGACCACTGACCATTTCCAGACTGAGGTTATTTTTCTGATGGCCATGAGTTGAACTGAACATGAATGGGCCCTTCAGCATGGGCCACAGTGTTCATTATGCGCATTAAGTATTAAAGTGAACCTTCTAAGGACTATCACAGCACAATCCTCAGATATATTCTCAGATATATCCTGCAATTAATCACGATGTTGGAAACTAGGTGACAGGAACCCAACTCACATTCACACAAACAAAGCAGGAGACATTTTAGCTCACCTAGCCGGAAAGACATCGCAGCAGCTCACTGCACAAGGAAACCAGAACTGGGACTAGGATGCCCCAAGTTCATTTGCTCTTACCCATCTGCCCCCCACCCTCCACTTACCATGTCCCTGCCTATAGGCTCCCTTCTCTCCTTCACCATAGGCAGCCTTCCCCTCTATGATCTCAGGAGTAAGCTATCATTTGGCCTATCTCCATCCTAAAACCATAAATGTTTCAAGCACTGACTCATAAAAAAAAAAAAAAATCCCAAGAATGGCTCTCATGATTCCTACTTCATCCGACATCTTCCCTGAAGACATTGCTGCAGCCTGGAAAGTAGGGACCCCAACTAGCGGGACTTAAATCACATGCCTATTCTCACGGCAAGGAATAAGAGGATAGAAATAGGTTATAGATGAGCACAATTATTTTCTCCTCCAAAGCCACATGAAATGGGAAAGAAGCAAAAAAAGGGGACATAATGAGAATGAGCGCAAAACTCTCTGAGCCACGGCATCATCAGCCACTCCAAATTGCCACTGACCTTTCCATGCACAGGTGGGAAGGCCATCTATTCAAGTGTGACTGCTAGACCTGGTGCAATTTTTCAGAAGAGCAAGACAGCCTGCCCCTCACAGCGCGTGTCCATTGTGCAGTAGATGAACACATTCCTGAACAACAATACCGTACGGATGCACTGTGAATACGCACAAATAGGTCCTTAGTTTCACAACTGCTCAGCTCTTATCCAAAGCTCAAAGGAAAGTGCATTGCATGAAAGATCCTCCGTCACCATAAAGATGGCTGTCATTCCACCAGCAAGCTTGCCCTTGGCTTCCTGTTAGCCGGCTTTGGTTTTGTCCTAGCTTTCCTACTGTCAGTGTGGTAAAGACATGACCAAAAGCAACATGGGGAGAAGAGGGTGTTACGTCCTGATCCCAGTCCATCTTTGAGAAAAACCAAGGCAGGAACTCAAGCAGGGAAGGAACCTGGAGGCGAAAGGTAAAGCAGAGGCCAAGGAGGAGTGCTGTCTACTGGTTTGTCCTCCAGACTCATGTTCAGCTACCTTTCCCATACCTCCCAGGACCACCTGCTCGGGGGAGGCAGGGGCCTGGACCCTCCCACATCAAGCATTGTTCAAGAAAACATTGCACAGACTTGCCTACAGGCCAATCTGACAAAGGCATTCTCTCAGCTGAGGCTCCCTCTTCCCGTATGAGTCAGTTCAGGTCGATATGACAAAACAAACGAGCCAGTTTCCTCAGGCCTAACCCTACCTTCAGGAAGACCAGTGGGCCCTGGTGGGACAGGTTAAGGGTGACTCATTTCAGACAAGAAAACATGTGACATTTGCAGAAAGGTTTCTGGGGCAAGCTTCCCAGTTCCAAAGAACAGACAGAACTTGTTCCACTCCTGAACATACTGTAGGTGCTTTGCGGTTTAGCCAGGGGCCAGCCTCGGAGAAAAGCATGGAAGACAAAGGAGAGGGTCCTTCCTTATGACAGTGAAGCCAACCCATCCTAGCACAAAAACATGTGTTGTGAGACACAAAGTCCTTTAAGAAGTTGGAGATGGAGTGCTCTGAGTTTATGACAGACATGGCAAAAATCTCTGCCCAGACTGATGACAGAGGACAGAGTTTACTGTGGATTTAAAAAGCAGACTCTGCATTGGTGCTGTCAAAATTATAAAAAGGTTATTTTCATTTCAACATACGGACACATACCCAGTAGCTTGTTTTCCACAGGAGTTGTGTGCATGAGACCTGGTGATCGGTACTGACGCCATCTTTCTAACATAAAACATATTTCATAGTTAACAGCCTGGGGTCTTTAATAGACTGGTACCTTTAATGTAACTTATAAAGGTGCCTGCGACTCAACATGAGTGCAGAATCCCTGTAAAGGATCTACAAGCTGCAGAGTGGCTCATGGGTGTATCATCCACACAGAGTTAAAAAGCAATCTTTGTTGGCAGGTCTTCAAGAAGGTTTTCTAAAGTGTTAAACTCTCTTGGCTGAGAAATGTCATCGTTTTGCTCTTGAATTTAATTGGTTCATATAATCTTAGTCAAATTATTAAGTGACAGTACTATTAAGTAAAGTTTGCACAGCTACACAAAAAGCTGACTGCTGGTCAATGTAAGGCTCAACTAGAGAAGTTCTAGAAAGGTCTACGTGCTCAGCCAGGTTGCTAACAACACAGCATGCTGCGGGCAGCAGCATTGATCCTGAAAGCTGATCCCTCACGTCCACACACTGCCTTTGCTGGGTAAATGTAGTTCTCACCCCTCAGCAAAGAAGCACAACTAGTCAAGATGCAGAGAACAGCCGGCCACATGGGTGCCTAGCACTAATTGCTTCATCTACACTACCACCCCTAAACCTAAGATTCGAGGAGCACTGTGGGAGAGGATGTGGAAAGACTGTAAGATCTGAAGGATCACGGCATCTGCTGCAAGAATAGTGACTTCTACAGATGCAGGGAGGCAAGGCAGCACACATGCAATCTCAACAATACAGATGCCTAAACATGACCTGTAAAACGACAGCACCATATGACAACCAATGTGGAGGGGGAATCCCACAGGCTCACCCTAGATGACAGCCATAGGCAAGGAATGATTGATGAGTGAGGAAGAATCAGACTTCTCCAGGGATGAGCCCTGATGATCCAGTATCAAGTGGTCGGTCTTCAACAAATATGCATGTTGGCAACACCAAGCGACCTAAGCGGCTGTGTTTATAAATATATATGCGTGTATGTGTTTAACAATAATAATTAAAGAACAAAAGGCCATAAATTTGAGAAAGCCAGGGGATACAGGAGTTGGAAGAAGGGAGAAAATTATGTAAATTAGCATATATAAAATTCTCAATAAGTAAATGAAAAATTTCTACTTTTGTTAGTTTTATTTTTTAAATAAAACAAATAATTCCTTTGCACCCTCCAACTCCTGCCATGCACCTCTCTTTGCTTTTGCTCAAATTCATGGCCTCTCTTTCTTTGTGTGTTTGCATACATTCCTAAGTATATGAGTATCTGTTCAGTCTTAGGTGAGAGTGATTGCTGGATAACCACCTGGGGTCTTCCCCTGAGGAAAGCTATTGCTCCCACTATCAGCATCTCTAAGCTGCCTGTAGTTCTTTCTCTAGGGTTGGTCCTGTGGAAGATCTCCCCCAATCCATGTGAGTATGTGTGTTACTACATAGTTCTTGACTGGATATTGTTTAGGCTCTCATATTCTCGATACTTCATGGATATAGCTTCCCTGGCATTGCTTTTATTTCTAAACTGCCTGAGATACACATGATTGGTTCAAATGTTCTACCCTCATAGAATAACTACCTTGGATAAAATGTTGACAATTGGCCATCCGCTCTCTCTGATCTTTACTTCGCCAAAGTCAAATAATACATTATTTAGTCTAACTCTCCTAACTAAACTTGAAATATTTTCTTTTTTTCTTTGTCTCTTTTATTGGATTTTTAAATTTACATTTCAAATGTTATCTCCTTTCTCAGTTTCCTCTCCAAAAACCCACTATCCTCCCCTTCCCCCTACTTCTCTGAGGTTGCTCCCCCAGCCAGCCACACACTCCCTCCTGCCTTCCTGCCCTGACATTCCCCTACACTGGGGCATCAAGCCTTGAGAGGACCAAGGGCCTCTCCTCCCATTGATGACCAACAAGGCCATTCTCTGTTATATATGCAGCTGGACCATAGGTCCATCCCTGTGTACTCTTTGGATGGTGGTTTAGTCCCTGGGAGCTCTGGGGGAGTTTGTTTCATTGATATTGTTGTTCTTCTTAGGGGTTGCAAACCCCTTCAGCTCCTTCAATCCTTTCTCTAACTCCTCCAGTGGGGACCCTGTTCTCAGTTCAATGATTGGCTGCCAGCATCCGCCTCTGTATTTGTCATGCTCTGGCAGAGCCTCTCAGGAGACAGCTGTATCAGGCTCCTGTCAGCATGCTCTTCTTGGCTTCATCAATATTGTCTGGGTTTGGTGGCTGTGTATATATGGGCTGGATCCCCAGGTAGGGCAGACTCTGAATTGCCATTCCTTCAGTCTCTGCTCCAAACTCTGTCTCCATATCCCTTCCTATGAATATTTTCCCCCCTTCTAGGAAGGACTGAAGCATCTGCAGTTTGCTCTTCCTTCTTCTTGAGCTTCATGTGCTCTGTAAACTGTATCTTGGTTAATCCAAGTTTTTGGGATAATAGCCACTTATTAGTGAGTACATACCATGTGCGTTCCTTTGTGATTGAGTTACCTCACTCAGGATTATTTTTTTTTTTTGGTTCTATTTTTCGGAGCTGGGGACCGAACCCAGGGCCTTGTGCTTCCTAGGCAAGCGCTCTACCGCTGAGCCAAATCCCCAACCCCCAGGATTATTTTTTCTTAAAGAAGTCATATTTATTATACTCTTAATAAATGCATCCATAGCTTTTATAAGAAACAAAATGAACTCCTAAGGAATTATGACAGAAAAAACTCCCCAATAAAGTTTCACTGAATAATCTGGCAAACCAAGAGAATCTTTAGATTGTATTTTATTTGTACTGATTACTCAGGTGTGGTTGTTTCCCCTAAGAAAAGATAATCAAATGCAGAAGACCCCCTCACTTAGTTATAATATGCAGTGCATCTTTTCATTAAGTGCCTTATTAAGTCCCTGACGTGACTGGCAGAACTAGGAATTCAGAAAAACTTTCGAAAGCCTTTTGCTTTATTTTGGTGTAGAGACTGAATCTCATGTAGCCCAGGCTTGCCTTGGACTTGCTATGTAGTAGAGGATAACTTTGAACTCTGGATTCTCCTGTTTGTGTTTATCAAATGCTGGCTTATAGGCCTGTAAAGTAAAGCATTCTTGCAGATTTGCATCGATTTGCTTTTCTGCATTTTCTGCTTTGCAGGAATTGTCATGCCATCTTGCCAACCTTCAAATTTGTGTGTGTGTGTGTGTGTGTGTGTGTGTGTGTGTGTCTGTGTGTGATACTTTTATTTACATTTCAAATGTTATCCCCTTTCCAGGTTTCCCCTACATAAGCGCCCTATCCCCTCCCCCTCACCCCCACCCCTTCCTGCCTCCACACCCTGATATTCCCTTACACTGGGGGGTCTAGCCTTAATAGGACCAAGGGCCTCTCTTCCCATTGATACCCAACAAGGCCATCCTCTACTATATATGCAGCTGGAGCCATGGGTCTGTCCATGTGTACTCCGTGGATAGTGGTTTAGTCCCTGGGAGCTCTAGTTGGTTGGTATTTTTGTTCTTATGGAGTTGTAAGCTCCTTCAGCTCCTTAGATTCTTTTTCTAACTCCTCCAATGGGGACCCTGTTCTCAGCTCAATGGTTGGCTGCGAGCATCCGCCTCTGTATTTGTCATGCTCTGGCAGAGCCTCTCAGGAGACAGCTCCCGTGAGCATGCACTTCTTGACATCAGCAATATTGTCTGGGTTTGGTGGCTGTATGAATATGGGCTGGATCCCCAGGTGGGGCAGGCTCTGGATGGCCTTTCCTTCAGTCTCTGCTCTACACTTTGTCTCCATATTTCCTCCTGTGAGTATTTTTGTTCCTCCTTCTAGGAAGGACTGAAGCATCTGCACTTTGTTCGTCCTTCTTCATGTGGTCAGTGGATTGTATCTTGGGTAATCCAAGCTCTTGGGCTAATATTCACGTATTAGTGAATGCATACTCTCTCTCTCTCTCTCTCTCTCTCTCTCTCTCTCTCTCTCTCTCTCTCTCTGTGTGTGTGTGTGTGTGTGTGTGTGTGTGTGTGTGTGTGTGTTTGGGTTATATCACACAGGATGATATTTTCCATCCATTTGCCTAAGAATTTCATGAAGTCGTTTTGGTTTTTTTTAATAGCTGAGTAGTATTCCATTGTGTAAATATACCACATCTTCTATATAGATTCCTCTGTTGAGGGGTATCTTGGCTCTTTCCAGCTTCTGGCTACTATAAATAAGGCTACTATGAACATAATGGAGCATGTGTCCTTATTATATGTTGGAGCATCTTTTGGGTATATGCCCAGGAGTGGTATAGATGGGTCCTCAGGTCGTACTATGTCCAGTTTTCTGAGGAACCAGAGTGGTTATAGCAGCTTGCAATACTACCAGCGATGGAAGAGTGTTCCTCTTTCTCCACATCCTCACCAGCATCTGCTGTCATCTGAGTTTTTGATCTTAGCCATTCTGACTGGTGTGAATTAGAATCTCACAGTTGCTTTGACTTGCATTTCCCTGATGACTAAAGATGTTGAACATTTCTTTAGGTGCTTCTCAGCCAATTCCTTAGTTGAGAATTCTTAGTTTAGCTCTGTACCCCATATTTTAATAGGGTTATTTGATTCTCTGGAGTCTAACTTCTTGAGTTCTTTGTATATACTGGATATTAGCTCTCTATCAGATGTAGGACAGGTAAAGATCTTTTCCCAATCAGTTGGCTGCCATTTTGTCCTATTGACAGTATCCTTTACCTTACAGAAGCTTTGCAATTTTATGAAGTCCTATTTGTCGATCCTTGATCTTAGAGCATAAGCCATTGGTGTTCTGTTCAGGAACTTTTCCCCTGTGTCCATGTGTTGGAGACTCTTCCCCACTTTCTCTTCTATTAGATTCAAGGTATCTGGTTTTACGTGGAGGTCCTTGATTCACTTGGACTTGAGCTTTGTACAGGGAGATAAGAATGGATCGATTTGAATTCTTTTACATGCTGACTGCCAGTTGAATCAACACCATTTGTTAAAAGGCTACCATTTTTCCAATTGATGATTTAGCTCCTTTGTCAAAGATCAAGTGGCCATAGGTGTGTGGGTTCATTTCTGGGTCTTTAATTCTATTCCATTGGTCTATCTGTCTGTCTCTGTACCAATAACATGCAGTTTTTATCACTATTGCTCTGTAATACTGCTTGAGGTCAGGGATGATGATTCTCCCAGAAGTCCTTTTATTGTTGAGGATAGTTTTCACTATCCTGTTTTTTGTTGTTGTTGTTGTTGTTGTTGTTGTTGTTGTTGTTGTTGTTATTCCAAATGAATTTGCTAATTGCTCTTTCTTACTCTATGAAGAATTGAGTTGGAATTTTGATGGGGATTGCATTGAATCTGTATATTGCTTTTGGCAAGATGGCCATTTTTACTATATAAATCCTGCTAATCTATAGGCATGGGAGTTCTTTCAATCTTCTGAGGTCTTCTTTAATTTCTTTCTTCAGAGATTTGTAGTTTTTGTCATACAGATCTTCACTTGCTCGGTTAGAGTCACCCCAAGATAGTTTATATTATTTTTTTACTATTGTTAAGAGTGTTGTTTCTCTAATTTCTTTCTCAAACCTGCTTATCCTTTTGAGTAGAGGAATGGACACTGATTTTTTTTTAGTTAATTTTATACCCAGTCACTTTGCTGAAGTTGTTTATCAGGCTTAATAGTTCTCTGGTGGAACGTTTGGGGTCACTTAAGTATACCACCAAATCATCTGCAAATAGTGATATTTTGACTTCTTCCTTTCAAATGTGTATCCCTTTGACCTCCTTGTCTAATTGCTTTGTCTAGGACTTTGAGTACTATATTGAATAAGTAGGGAGAGAATGGGCAACCTTGTCTAGTCCCTGATTTTAGTGGGATTGCTTCAAGTTTCTCTCCATTTAGTTTAATGTTAGCAACTGGTTTGCTGTATATGGCTTTTACTATGTTCAGGTATGGGCCTTGAATTCCTATTCTTTCCAGGACTTTTATCATGAAGGAGTGTTGAATTTTGTCAAATGCTTTCTCAGCGTCTAATGAAATGATCATGTGGTTTTGTTCTTTCAGTTTGTTTATATAATGGATCACGTTGATGGTTTTCCGTATATTAAACCATCCCTGCATGCCTGGGATGAAGCCTACTTGGTCATGGTGGATGATTGTTTTGATGTGCTCTTGGATTCGGTTTGCCAGAATTTTATTGAGTATTGAGATAGTCTCTCAACTGACTTCCTGCTCCTTTGATTCTTACAATTCTCTAGCCCCTCTTCCCTGAGCCTCCAGTGAAGAGTTGTTATAGAAGCATCAGTTGAGAATGAGCACATGATGTCTGAAGTTTTATCAGTTGTGCTTTTCTGGAACGCTCGCCATCTCTTGCAAACAGGCTTGTTTTTAATGAGATGTAAGAGCTACACTTATCTGTAGGTACAAGGGTAAATATTTAGACTGCAGTTAGGAATTAATCCTGTTAAGTAAAGTGGTGCCATAGGCAGTCCTCCAAGATCCATGGCATCACTAGCCCTGGAGAGTTGCTAGGTTTCTATTACCAGGTATGATTTCTCTCTTGTTGTGTGGGCCTTAAGCCTGATTAGACAGCTGTTGGTTGGTTCCTGCCAAGATATGCGTATGACTACTATGCCCTTAGGATGACCCTGCCATGCTGGTTGTTATTTCAGTTCATAAGCATGATAGTTATCTGGGTCAGATAGTTGGTTGCTCTTTTCCCTGGAAGCTTGCATGGCACCTTCTGGTCATCAGGGAGGAGGCTTTCAGGTCAAATTGAGTCCAGATCCTGTAATTCCTGGGTCTAAAGTGCATGGTGTCTTCAGCAATTGGGTCTTTTCTTCATTCTCTGGGAGGCAACCAAGGGTAAGAGCAATAGCCTATAATATCTAGGGAGCCTTTTGACTCCCCTGAGCAATAGTGTAAAAGAGGGTTTTCCATGCCTGGTATTGGGGTTTTGTTAGATAGTCTATGACTCCTGAGGGGTGTTTTATCAGCCCAGATAAGACAAACAGACATGAAAGTCAGTTAAGGAAACTTGTAGCTTAGCAGATACATGTTTATAGGTATTTCCCATATTTGATTGGTTGTCTTCTCACTTTCTTGGCATCTTTTGATGCACTATGGAAGTTTGACTAAGAATGACACTCAGAGGTTCATATATTTGAATGCTTGGTCCCCAGGGAATGGCACTATTCAGAGGTGTGGCCTTGATGGAATAGGTGTGGCCTTGTAAAGGAAGTGTTACTAGAGGTGTACTTCAAAGTTTCAAAAGCCCAAGCCAGGCCCATTGGTTCTCTCTCCCTACTGACAGCACTCTCAGCTCCCTCTCTAGCTCTGTGTCCACCTGCATGTCGCCAAGCTTCCTGCCATGTTGATAATGGACTACGCCTCTGAAGATAAGCCAGTCCCAATTAAATGCTTTCTTTTATAAGAGTTGTCATGATCATGGTATCCCTTCACAGCAATAGAACGCTGACAAAGACATACACTATATTTTTCGTTATCTTTTGTTTTTGTTTTATTGCGCAATTTTGTATCTTGTATGGTAAAAGGCTAGATACATTTACATTGTGCATGAAAAAGACCTTATTAATCACTTTGCATATATTATGCTTATATGCCTTTATCTCTACATTCTTCTCCACAACATCAGATATAGGGGCTAGGGATGTACCTCAATTCAGAGTGCTTGCCTAATGGATGAAAAGCTTTGAGCTCCATTGGCAACACTTCATAAACTGTGTGTGGTGATGTGTGCCTGTTATTCCAGCACTTGGAAGGTAGAAATATAGAACTGTAAGTTCAAAGTCAAACTCAATTACAAGTAGGTTTGAGGCCAGCCTGGGTTTCATGAATTCTACCTCAAAAGTGCTACCCTCCCCCTAAATTTTTTTCAGACACCTGAAAATTTTTTTCAGACACATTTCTAGTCACATATGCATTGAATGCTGAAAATACTAAACGCATTTAAAAATAATAATTGTGTATACAGTGATCATTCAAAAGATTTTATAGAAGGGCTGGATATATGGTTCAGTTGTTAACACAACTAACTATGGGGATGGAATGATATCTCAGCAAATAAGGGCACTAGCTACTCTCCTAGGCTTCAATTTCTAACACCCACATGGCAGCTTGAGGCCCTCACTGGTTCAACCCCTCTTAGGACCTCCCCACAATTCTTTTTTTTCTGACTTGATTTTTTATTGAAAATAGATATTATTTGTTTTCTATATTCCAATAATGGTTTCCCTTCTCTCACCTCTGGTACACTGAGGTTTTTAACTATTATGAATTCCAATTTATTGCTTCTGTCAGTTTCCTCATTTCCTATGAATGAGTTATAATTTACTATCCCTTTATATGCTTTAATTTAATATCCAAAATGTATAAAGGGTTCTTAAAACTCAGCCAATGAAGTTGATCCAATTTAAACACGGGCAAAGAACTCAGTAGCATTTTCTCCAAAGTAAGCAGGCAAGTAACCAATGAACAAATGAAAAAAAAAAAAAAAAGCATCTACATTACTGATCAATAACCAAACACAGTTGGAAACCGCAACAGGCAAGTACTCCATACCTACCAGAAAGTCTATCATAAAAGAACGATTATTTAAAATATAAGCATATAACAACTGTTGGTAAAGATACAGTAAAATAAAACCCTCAGCCACGATCAGTGAGAATATACTATGGTATGATATATCTACCATGAAACATTTGGTGGCTCCTTACTAAGCTAATGAAATTGCCATATTACTCTAGTTACAAATAAACTGGTAATCCCAGCTATATCCAAACATATAAATGTTCACAGAATCTCAATTCATAGTAACCAAAAGGTGGAAATAACCCAAGTTAAATAAAGATAAATTAAAAAGATTGTGATATATGTACCTAGTAAAACATCATTCAGCCATAAACAGGAATAAAATACTGAGGGAACTTCTGCATAAACTGAAAAACAGGGTGCTGAGTAAAAGAAGCACACACATGGTCACTTGTTGAGTATTTTATATGAAACACCCAAAACAGACCTGTATACTCACAGAGAAAGCAGATGCACGGTCATTCACACAAAGGACTCGTAAGGAGTAATAGAAAGTTTACAATTAGAAAGGCAGTGTTTGCACACCACACAAACACAGTCAACGCCACTGAGTTTCCCATTTGAAGTGGTCAACTATGAGTGAATTCAGGGGACGGCTTCCTTCGCGTGTATTTGAACTGAGAAGAAGAGAGGGCCATACGGAATCAGCACACCAAGTCAGCCAGTTGCAGCAGGCTGGACTAAATCTAAATGTTGGGAGCTGAGGATTGTATACACTACGGACCCAAAAGCTGCCTCCAGTTTAGTGGGGCTCAGGCCCCTCAGGATCCTTTCTCTCAGAGCCATGTGCAGCTCTAGCTTCTGCATCATGATCTGAGATACAAGTTTGTGTCCACAGCACAGTAACAGGAAATCAACCAGCCCTACCACCGCACCTCCTCCAGGACAGCAGGTAATGAGGTGAAATAGAAATAACAAAGAAATAAAAAGGAATGCCATGGTACTGATCTTAACCAAAGGCACAAAACCTCTCTCCAAGTTTAACTGCAGACCACCTCTGGCAGGGCTTAGATGACCTGTCATCTAGATAAGGATCTTTCAAATAAGCTTTAGTTTTCTTTACAACATTTCCTTACAAAATATTGGCTCAATTTTCACCCATGATTACAGTGTTTATCATAAAAGGTAATCTGAAATTATCTCCTCTCCTAGATCTTTCTCTCTTTTACTGTCTATTTTTATTTAATTGTTGAAGTTTCTATTACTTTATGTATATAAGTGCTTTGCCTGCATGGATGTTGGTACACCATACGTATGTTTGATACCCACAGAAGTCAAAGAAAGGCATTGGATCCCCTGGGACTACGGTGCAAGCTACCATGTTGTGCTGGAAACTGAAGCCAGGCCCTCTACAGAGACAAGTGTTTCTCAGCACTGAGCCAACCCATCTGTCCTTCTTAAACCACCGGAAGCCAATACTGCTTCTCAGGACTAGCCTCTGATGTAATTATTCTCCCCATTACATCACCTAATGTCATCACTTTAATAGTGATCCCACTATATGGGTATTTTAATGTTTGGCATAAGTCCATCGTATAAACAAGCCCAATTGACCAGAAAAAAACAATGACTCAACAACTTTTGCTTCCTTACTCACTTTCCAACCATCCCCTCCATTAACAGCCCAGCGTACACATGTTTTCATCAGTAGGAACAATTCTCTAATTGCACTTTGGGAAAATGTATGGCTGTGTTAATGCACAAAAAACCTGAGAGGATTAAACATTTCTAAAACCACACAGGTCAAAGAAGAAACCTCAAGAGAAGTTTTTAAAGATTTTTAACTAAATGGAAAAAATACAAAATCTGTGAGTAATGCTTAATAGGAAATTATAGCATTGAACAAGCACATCAGTACAGAAAAAAGTACCTCAGCTGACGCATACACAGCAGAGGGAGGAGTAATTAAAAAAACTCAACAGAAATCAATGAAACTGAAAATCAGAAAACTACAGAGAAAGACAATTAAGCAACTAAGTCAGTTGTTGTCTTTTGGCATAATCAATAAAATTGATAATCCTTAACTCAGCCTCACTAAGATAAAAAAAATAAAGAACTCAAATTATCAATAATGGAAATGAAGGGTGGGCATCACTTCTGATCCCTCAAGCCCTCAGAAAGTAATGAAGGGGTGTCATGCACAGCCTTATGTCTGTAGACTTAATGGCCTGAATAAAATAAGTCCTTATAAGAAATTCTACCAAAACTCATACGAAGAAGCAAGATGATCCAGGTAGGTTTGTATAGAGAAGTAGTAGAGGAACGCAATGCCTAGCAAATTCCAAATCAGAAAGGACCACACACAGACAGGTTCGCTAGTGAATTTTAACCAGACATAAGAGGAAGAAGCCACACCTATTCTCTACAATCTCCCCCAGAAAACAGCAGAGAACACTTCCAAACTTAGGAGGTCAGCATACGAATAGCAGGCTACCAAGCAGAGCCAGAAAAACTAAGTACGAGCATATTTTAAAGAACACAAATGCAGAAATCCTCAGGAAAAGATTAGAAAACAGAACCCAGCAATGCAGACAAAAGCATGAGGAGCGGGCTGTGACGCGTGCAGCTGCAGGCACAAAAACTACTAGGAAGGCTAAGGCACCAGGACGTTGTGAGCCCAGTTTTGAGCCTAACCTAGGCTCAAAGGAAGGAAAAAGCACGTAATCTAAAGGGAAGCCAGGCATGATGATGCAAGCCTTTAATCCTCCCAAGAGTAGATTTAGGAGGCAGAGGAAGGCGAATCTCTGAGTTCAAAACCAGTCTGGTCTACATAGTGAGTTCCAGGACAGCCAGGGCTACACAAAGAAACCCTGTCTCAGTCCACCACCCACATCACCACCCACTCACCGAAAACAAAAGGTAGACATTTTTAATGGGTTTGGAAGGGATAGAGCTGGGATTTTGTTATGTTCCATTTAATAGCATGTCCAATTATTTATCTTTATAACTGATAATTGTCTATCCATACAACATTAAAATTGCACATAAAACTTTTTTGCTATCTCAGTTTAAGAAGCAGTAATTTAACACTGATTACCTAGGCAACTAGAAAGCCAAGACTTACCAAAACCAAAGTAAAAGGTTTAGTCTTGGATTGGCTTCATATCCACCATGGTTTTAATGGTGACAGACTGCAGGTCTATGCCAAAGCAAATACCTCAGTGAAGTACAAGACCCTAATGAAAGCTCCCAGGAAAGCAGCTTTCAGGGTTCAGACCCTGCCAACAATGGCAGGACACTACAGCTCCCCACCCCAAGTAAGCAGTGGACACCCCCGTGCCCCTGTGCTTTTGGAGAACACATACTTATTTTCTATGGTGTTCTGGAAAGCTGTTTTATTAATTTGTTTGAATGACGGGGAGAAAATAGATAGACCAAAAAGTTTCACTACCCTTGGGATTTACCACAGTTAATAGCAATTAATCAAATCTTTCTGCTGGTGTGGAAAACCAGCCACACAAATGATGGCATAAGGATCAATGGGGTATTTGTTTCTCTCTTCTGAAAGATCGACGAGTGGACGAGTAAAAACTGAAGGTGTCACAAACCCAGTGACAGAGCACTTGCCCAGCCCCCATGAGAACAATGCTGCTCACATTTTTGTGGCTGTTTAAAACCCACTTGCAAAGAAAGGAGCTTCATTTTCACTTAATGCAGAGAAACTGGGGGCTGAAAAGATGGCTCCTTGAGGGAGCAACACATGAACATCATTAACTCCAGTTCAGAAGACCGGACATCCTCTTCTGGCCACCGTGGGCACCAGGCATGTATGTGGCGCACAGATATACATGCAGAAAACACACACATAAAGTAAAAATAAAGAAATCATTTTTTTAAGATTTACTTTATATATGTGAGCACACTCTCGCTGTCTTCAGACACACCAGAAGAGGGCATCAGACCCCACTATAGATGGTTGTGAGCCACCATGTGGTTGCTGGGAATTGAACTCAGGGCCTCTGGAAGAGCTGTCAGTGCTCTTAACCACTGAGCCATCTCTCCAGCCCAAAATAAAGAAATTTTAAGAAAAAGTAAATAAATAAACCACAATTTCTCTTTCCACAATTTGCCTTTAACATGATCACATTCTTTTACATGTACACGCGTGCATAGTAATACAGGTACTCTTGACTATAAAGCCAGACAAAATATACAGGCTAATTTGAAGATAGAATTTTAGAAATTGCCATTGGTGTTTGAGGAAAGCACATTTTGTTTGGAAGTGTTCTGTATATCAAAACAGCAAAGATATCCTTCTCACAAACGTTTCAGCGTCTAGATTCACTCTACAACCTAAACCAAGAGAGTCCCTCTTCTATGACTGGGCAGTTTATTCCACAAACCAGCTGGAGCGTGAATGTTTGAACTGCCTTTATTACTGCTGGATCGATGAAATTTAAATTCTGTGTACTTTGCTGCCCACACCAAATCTAAACCCCACAGGGAGCTTTGCTCCTGTGGCCTTCATATTTACAAAGCCATCTTTGCTCAGTGAAAGCTGGACTCTGACTGACTGTCGTGTCGGCCCACGTCCTTGAGATACTCAGGGCAGGGGCAGCAGGACATTCCAGGGCCGTGGCAATCTGCCAGCTGAAAAGGCATTGAATGGAAGACACAAGTGCTGTATCCGTGGTGGGCAAGCTACTGAAAAGTGTCCAGTGCCACCTATAGCTTCAGTCACCCTGTGACTGACAAGACCTCACAGGATTAGCCTTAGACTTTTCCTCCTGGGAATGTCTAAACTTACTGCCTTGAATACACGGATAATATCATAAGCAAGATTAGGTCCTTAACTCCAAGGCTACAATAAACAGAGGAGTAAGTGATGATAGGTAAGACACCAGCGGTAGTTAAGCAGCCTAAATGCTCTACATGTAAACTAACACAGTCCTCGAAATAGCCCTGAGATAGCATACCATTATTTCCTGGTTTATAGTTGAGGGAACTGAGGCAGAGAGGCTGAATAACTTGATCCAAACGGCAGAGGAAGGAAGGAGGAGTTGAACCAAGCAGACCATCTCCCAAGTAGGCCTTGACTTTATAGTATTCTATAGGGTACATAAATATTTTGATTTTTGCTAAAAGTGAAAGGCTTTTTACCTGAGTAAAATGGTTGGCCTCAATCTAATTCAAGAAGGAAAATTTTTTTTCTATGTCTAGTAACTTAATAACAGATATAAATTAGCAGGCTCTACACAGTTACTTAGTAGTTGTTTCATTTAGTTGCTGTCAAATCAAAATGGTCTTTTGGAGGCCTAGAAAAAAGTAAAAACTGGCCACCAGCTTCCCATTGTTACTAATTTAAAAAAATTTTTTGTGTAGTCCTTTCCTTTCTCTGTATAAATTTTCAAATTTCTCCATGTCCTGTGGCCATTTTCTACACTGGCAATTACAAGTCATTAAAACTGCCTCTCATAATGGCCTCGTAGTGACCATAAAGTCCTTCTGCCACCTGAGATAGCTGACAGCCTATAAACAGCAGCAGGGGCTGCTCTAGTTCTAATGACTTCCAATCAGTCAAAATGAAGAAAATGAGATTTTGCAGAAAATGGAAGGGATTCAGGGTGACATTCTATGTAGCATGACAGGATATTGGCCATCAATAATTGTTCATTCTTATTAAGTCAGAATCAGGACAGTAAAGACAAGCCCAGGTGCAGAATCAGCAGCTGCAGGGTCCGAGGGCTGGACTTGGACTGAGCACATGTAGTAAGGAAGAGAACTCAGATCAGTTAGGCAAGCCACAGGACCAAGTTTTGTACAGAGAAGAAGGTATTGATCAGTATCTAGTCTCACGGACAGAACAGGCACCAGGGTTCTTGTTCTTAGGAAGGAAACAGGCAAAGGAAGAGTAGGCCTGGGACCCAAGTACATAAAAACAGGGCACTGAAGAGAGACTTGAAAGTGTCCGCCTTGTCTTTTGCTTTCTCTTGCCTCTCCTCTACCAACAAAGACCCCTTTAATTGTTTTGTTTCCAGACAAATTATCCTCAAATTTGGAATTCTCTTGCCTCAGACTCCTGAGACCATGGTGTCCAGCACCTTGACTGGGCCACCAGTGATCGCTCATCTTGACTTTTATCCCAAGACACAGGGCCATGTTTTCAGGCTCTATGTGCACTCGGGTTCTCTCGGGCCACATCTCAAACAAGAGTCAGATATGCTACCACTCTCATTTCTGTATATTGTGACTATCTGGTTACATCTCAGGGAGTCCATAGTTTACCTTTTAGCATCTTATTTTGAATTAGAGATCATAAGGGCCCAACTTTTAAGGAAGCCACCAGCAAGAGGAAAATATTGGGGATGAAAGGAAGTGGGTAATGAAGCCAGCAACAGACAGGCAACATTACCTCACTTTTAGAATACCAGGGAGTAGGACCAGGGTCAAACACAGCACACTCATCCCTCCTCAGGGGAGGAAAACTGAGCCCCTGTCCTGTATACATGCTGCATGCAGGTCACTGAGCCATACCCTCAGCTCTGAGTAAAATGTCTCTGCAAATGGCCTCTTCCAAGTCCCTAAAGAGAGTGCCCCTCCAACTCCTCTGTGCGTTCCATGCCTCCTGCCCACTAAACAAGGGAGCTATAAGAGGGAAGAAGGCTGGTGGGAAGGGAGAGCTTCCCTGGTTGAATTCTGTCAACCAAACATTACTACCTTTCTTTTAAATATTTAGTTACTCTTACACAGAGTGTTTTGACTGCATGTGCATATATGTAACACATGTGTGCAATGCCCATGGAAGCCAAAAGAGGATGTAGATCCCCTGGAACTGGAGTTGAGACAGTTGGGAGTCACCATGTGGCTGATGGACACTGGACGCAGGTCCTCTGCCAGGGCGGAAAATGCTCTTACCGGCTGAGCCATCTCTCCAGCCTCCACACATTACTTTAGCTCAGGATTTTTAAACCTCTGAACTAAGGATACTGAGAAGGGGGATTTTTTTTTCTTTTTTGACTTTGTGAAATGGAGTCCCAGTGTGTCGGTAGACTGGCCAGGACCTTTCCTCACGGTTTAGGCTGACATTGCTCCATCTGCACAAGCTGGGAGCACAAGCATGCATCACCATGTCCAGCAAGAAAAATTATCCTTAAATGGTAAGGAAAACATTTCTTGGAACAAACAAAATAGGCCTGGAGATTATTTATTGCAGGAAAGTGGGGGAGAGGAGGGGGTAGAGGGGGAGAGGAGGAAAGGAAGAGGGGAGCAGAGAGGAACAGGGGCGGGGGAAGAATGAGGGTCTGTAGATGGTGAATGACTCAGAGAAGACGGTGAGGGTGGGGAGCTCTTGATGAAACGACCTAACAGGATTCTGGTTGAAAACCAGCCAGAGTGATCAGATATCAGGGGCAAAAAATGAGAAATTTGACCAAACACCAAGGGGGAGAAGGAGTTCACTAAACTGATTCAGCGAGATTCTTGCTAGAACTTGGCTGGACCAACGCCAAGATGAGAGAGATTAGCCACTAAGGCAAGTTAAGAAAATGGCTCTGGGGAGCATAAAGTTCAGTCAAGGAGAATGTCTCTCTCAACACTTTAGAACAAATAATTCTTCACTGTTGGGGGGGCGTCATTTTGCCCATTGCACAATGGTCTCTTTACACTAGGTCGCATGTATACAAACACACTCTCATCTCATACACATCATGACAATGAAAAATGTCAGAACACACTGCCATATAGCCTCTATGCACAATCTCCCATGGAAGAAGAGGGCTGCTTTAGAGGGGGTTGACAGACTTCCTCCATAAAGAGACAGTTTCTGCGCTATATAAAGTCCATGTCTTACTCTTCTCAGTTGCTACAATCACTGAAAATTAAATAGATGTCTGACACGATATGGCTTTGGGACAGTAATTCAGAACAATAGTGTCCCTTTCTCAAACAGCCTGTGGGAAGGGGCTCTAAAATGATCCCAAGCACATTCTCTCCCCCCTGGACCTACCCCCAACACTCCATTCTTGTTCCCAGTTCTCCAATTCCCATATAAACACTGCTGGTGCGATTTTATCTGTTACTAACTGGCAGTATTGACGTTATATTTAGAATGCTCATGCTCTCTTTCCTTATCTCACATTCTGTAACGTACTTCTAAAGTGGATCTATTCCTGGTAACAGGCTGTATGAAGTAGGTCACTGGGACAACGTATCTTCTCTTACAGACTCACGTGAAACTCGCATCATGATCTGTCAGCTTTGCCTCTAAGGCAATCACATATTTATATATTAATAGGATTACCCTAGAAATTATGACATGGTAAGCCTAGTAAAGACTATACAAGACACCACTACTGAATGTGAAAATTTAAACTTCATGGTGCATTTATGTCCAATAGCTTCGAGAAAGATCTCAATCAACAACACAGTAAAAAAAGTCCTAAACATTTCTTAAAATTTCAAGCTGCTGGGTTCCATAGGTGACATCTAAATAGGCAGGAGAAAAGGTCTCTTTTAAAATGCAGGGGACCAAAGAAGCTAAACAACAAGGAGGGTCCAAGGGAAGCGGAAATAAAATAGTCTGAGGTGGTAGATGGATACTGGATGGGAGAGGGGAGGGGGGTGTGGGGCAGGAATCAGGTGTAAGGAGAGCCAAGGAGATAGGGCCTGGAGAGTGAATGGAAATCAGCAGGTAGAGGTGGTGATGCATGTCTAGGACTTACCAGAGACCTGGGATGGGGGAGGATCCCGAGAGTCTATGAGGTTGACTCTAGCTGAGGCTCCTAGCAATAGGCGATATGGAACCTGAAGTGGTCACCTCCTGTAGCCAAGTAGGACACCCAGTAGGGAGATAAGGACACCAACCCACCCACAAAACCTTTGACCCAAACTTTGTCCTGACTACAAGATCCTCAGGGATAAAGACAGAGCAGAGTCTGAGGTAAGACCAACCAATGACTGACCTAACTTGAGATCCATCACATGGACAAGAACCAATCCCTATCACTATTAATGAAGAATTAAGCATATTCTGTTATGCTTGAAGACAGAAGCCTTATATAACTGTCCTCTGAGAGGCTCCATCCAGCAGCTGATCAAAACAAATGCAGAGACCCACAGCCAAACATTAGAAGGAGCTCAGGAAGTCTTGTGGAAGAGTTGGGGGAGGGACTGAGGGACATGGGGGATAGAGACTCCACAAGAAGATCAACAGAGTCAACTAACCTGGACCCTTGGGAGCTCCCAAAGACTGAACCATCAACCAAAGCACGCATGGGCTAGACCTAGCCTCCCCCATCCACCCACTGCAAATGTAGCAGATGTGCAGCTTGGCCTTCATGTGGGTCCCCCAATATGTGAGTCCCAAAGCTCAAAGTTAGATAGACTAGGCAATAACACAAGAGCCTCTCTCTCTCTCTCTCTCTCTCTCTCTCCCTCTCTCTCTCTCTCTCTCTCTCACACACACACACACACACACAGAGAGAGAGAGAGAGAGAGAGAGAGAGAGACATACACACAGAGACACACAGAAAACGTTTATAACAATAAAACCACTCAGTACCACAAAAGACTAACTTCTTTTAACATTTCATATTTCTCCTCAGCCTAGGTTATGATAATTCTTGGTGGTCTTTATTTAGTGTACTTTCTAATAACTGCGTGAGTGTTTTTAAATTAGGAGTATAACCTATGTGTGTGTGCACACTCCGCTTGATTCTTGTATCATTCACTCAATATTCTATCTTGAGTATTATTCTAAGTCATTAAGTCCCCTTCCAACAAAAGACAATGCACCTTCCACAGTACGTCTCCCCCACGAAGACCCTCATTTATATAGCTCTTCTCTTATTACAGAACTGTTAGCTTGCTCCAGTTTGTCACAACTAGAAATGCTCCTCAGTAAGTGGTTATAATTTTGCTTAGAATTATGACTTTTTATAATGGTTTTGTAGAAAAAAAGTGAACAGTAAATTCATATTGCTTCTTTATTGATATCTACTGGCAAACCTTCTGTCATGTTCTATCAAGAAGATGCTTCTACCAGTGTGGTCTAGGGCAAAACCCTGATAAAATCAACAGTAGAAAATCCTAAAAAAAAATAATAACATTGATAAAAGTGTTAGACTTTTTGAATGCCTGTAAAACAGTCAAATATAATTTTTTGTAAAGTGATTAAGGACCAAAACTAAAAGGTGACCTCAAAGAAGTTGAGAATGAATAGAATAGTATTGACCAGAGCCTGAGAAGGGGGTGGGTGAGGGAGTGGAGAAAGAAAAACACACTGTCTGTGTTCTTGTAGCCTATATGTAACACAGTAGGATAATTGTGGCTGACACTCATTGAACATTTCTAAATAAGCTGAAATATTAAAATATTTCAACCTCAAAAAATAAAAGATAGATGTCTGTATTAGTCAGAAATCTCTAGGGAATAAAATACACAGACTCAGAGTGGGTAAGGAAGATGTATTAGAGCTGCTTACAGGATGTAGTCCAGCTAGCCTAGCAATGGTTGTCTACTAAAGGAAGGTTCAAGAATCCAGTAGTTGTTCAGTCCATGAGGCTGGATGTCTCAGATGGTTGTCAGTATACGACAGAGCCCTGAAGAAGCAGACTCCAATGTCAGTGAAGGAATGGATGTTCAAGCAAGAGCAAGCAGGCAGAGAGAGAGAGCAAGCTTCTTTCTTCCATGTCCTTTATACAGGCTGCCAGCAAGAGGTATGACCCAGATTAAAGGTGGATCTTCACCTCAAAAAAAATCCAGATTAAAATGATTTAATTAAAAAAAAAAAAATCCCGGGGCTGGGGATTTAGCTCAGTGGTAGAGCGCTTACCTAGGAAGCGCAAGGCCCTGGGTTCGGTCCCCAGCTCCGAAAAAAAAAAAAAAAAATCCCTCACAGGCTTCTCCAGTCACTTGGGTTTTAGTTAATTCCACATGTAGTCAAGTTGACAACCAGGAATAGCCCTCACAATGTCAAAGATACTGGGTATACCAGTTACCAAAGCTGATCATAGTATGCAGGCATTGAAAGAGGGAAGGGGTGTGGCTCTGTGAGAGAATGCTTGCCTAGCACGAAGAGGGCCCTGAGTTCAAACCCCTGCATCGCAAAAGAAAGGGAAGAAAGGATGAAAAGAGGAAAAGTGGGTAGACCTAAAGAGAGGAGGAGGAAAGGAAGTGGAGGGGAAGGAAGTGAAGAGGAGGAAAGGAAGGGAAGGGAAGTTAGTGGAGGGGAGAAAAGCTAGAAGAGGGGAAGAAAGGCAGGGAGGATGGGATAGGTAGAAGAGGGAAAGGACAAGGAGGGGGTTAGCTCCACAAGTTACTCTCCAAAGCTGCCTATGGTCACTTAAGAAGAAATCATATTGGGGGTTGGGGATTTAGCTCAGTGGTAGAGCGCTTGCCTAGCAATCACAAGGCCCTGGGTTCGGTCCCCAGCTCCAAAAAAGAAGGAGGAGGAGGAGGAGGAGGAGGAGGAGGAGGAGGAGGAGGAGGAGGAGGAGGAGGAGGAGGAGGAGGAGGAGGAGGAGGAAGAAGAAGAAGAAGAAGAAGAAGAAGAAGAAGAAGAAGAAGAAGACGACGACAAAATCATCTTAACCTATGTAATAGACGACGAAATCATCTTAACCTATGTAATAGACCACTGGTTACCCTCTGTTTTTCCCAACCATATTCACTCAACTCCAATCACAATCAACAAAGAGACAGGCAAAAATCTCAATATCCTACTTCCTCTGGCAGCTAGAAATAAAACCATGACAGGCTGAGTGGTATGTATCCTCAGGTATCCTGAAAGGCCTTTTAGGAAACTTTCTAAGAAAGGGTAGGAACAGGAAGTGACAGAAGACTGATGAGCACTGGCATCTTGGCCTTCCCATCTTGACTGGAAGACTACAGCCATCCGGAGTTCTACCATCCACCTCCGGAACAAGGAATGAGGATAAGACCATAGCCCAGCACAGTAGCGCAGAGAGCTGAAGACAGTGCAGCCTGATAGTCAAAGAAGCACTCAACTCAAGGAGAGTCTGGTTCCGCACTTGTTTTACTTGGAAGAAAAATAGTCCTCCAATTAGTTTGGTCATTGAAAGTGATGGTTACTTACAGGTGAAACTAATCTGACCCTGGCACATCGCCTGCTAGGTACTTTAGTAAGATTAAACATCACCTGCTAGGTACGTTAGTGAAATAAAAGCAGATGTAAGAGGCGGTCATTGTCTGGCTCCTTTAAATACTCACTGATTCTCTCACACAATCGATACCTATTGAGCATCTGTACTGGGTGACAAAAACTCAGAAATAAATAAGACCCAGCACCAAGTCTAAAAGAGACAAGTAGACAACTAAAACAACATTTAACAAGTCCTAGGACAGGGAGAGAGTAGGGCCCTGGCAGCATGTCAGAAAAATGGTGCCCCCAATTGTGAAGAAGTCAATGGGATCCGAGAGGGCTGTCCAAGGTGACAGAAAAGCTCAGGGGTGGGGGGAGAGGGAAGGTGTACCTCAGGAAGGCCAGGTCAATCACCGAGGCTGAGACAGCATGGCAGAGGGGTGGAATGGAGCAGCCTTCTGCTGGGGACCCACAAAAGTCTAGGCTGTTTCCTCAGCTAGACTAGATAATGAATTCCTCTATTACATTTTCATCACAATAAATACTAAAATAGGCACAGACTAGTCAAACCCCATCATTTCTCCTTAATTTTCTACCCCTCAGAGTGTCAGGTTCCACAAAGGCTCTCTCCGCCTTATGGTGTGGTTCTTAAGCACCTGGAGCCCTGGAATTTGTAGGACTTTCTCGACAGTGAAGTAGCCGGTAGAGAAAGTCTGCGTTATGATAACTGACGGTACCAGAACTGGGCTAGTTTTAAAAACGGTGTGTTCAGATCATACCCCACCCTAGGAAGAACAGCACTCTGGGTATTTAAGAGGAGAGGGGAGTATAAACGAGAGAGCCATCAGTTATACTGGAAGAGGCAGAGACGAGGAGAACCAGCCTAGAATCCTTACAATGCAACGCAGAAGGAGACACAGTTGAAGAGAGATGAAGTCAAAAAGCTCAAGCCGACAAGCAGGAATGAGAAGGTAAAGAGTAATCCTGGATCCCCAGCCTCGTCACCTGTACAGGTTAGTTTTATGTCAAGTTGACATAAATTAGAGTCACCTGAGAGGAACCTCAACTGAGAAAATAAATGCCTCCATAAGACTGGGCTGCAGACAAGCCTTTAGGGCAGCTTCCTAATTAGTGATTGATGGGAAAGGACCCAGTCCAGTGTGGGTGGGGCCACCCCTGGTGGTCGTCCTGGTTTCTGTAAGAAAGCAGGCTGAGCCAGCCGTGAGGAGTAAGTCAATAAGCAGCACCCTCCATGGCCTCTGCATCAGCTCCTGCCTCCGGATCCTGCCCTGTGTGAGTTCCTGTCCTGACTTCCTTCAGTGATGGACTATGATGTGGAAGTATAAGCCAGATGAGTCTCCCCAGGTTGCTTTTGGTCATAGTGTTTCATGGCAGCAATAAGAACCCTAACTAGGACAATACCTAAGAGAGGACAGAAGGAGAACACAGGAGTTAGACCCTGTGCTCTGCAGGAAGACAGTCTGGCTTGAATCCTGCCTCCACGGATAGCTCTGTGGCCTCATGAAAACAGTTTGGCCGAGTGTGCTTTGGTTCCCTCCCCTGCAGAGGAATGGCAAAAATAACAGAATCTATCTTGACACTTGCAGAAGAATCACCCAAGAGCTTCTAAACACTGGGTTGTAACATGGGAAATGCCAAGACAATGTGAGAAACATTAGCTTAATAGATGATGGCGCCTCTTGTTCAGACAGGGAAACTGGTAAAGGGTCACAGACTGGGGGAGAACAATGGCTTCGGTTCTGGACGTGTGTCTACATTACAACATCTGGGAGTAGGGACAGAGCTGTGGGAAAGGAACACACCTTGATACAGACTAGTGTCAAGGTGGCATCCAAGAGAGGACACAGCAGACACAAAGAAATGGGTACAGTAAAAGAACTTGGAGGCTCCTGTAGGAAAATGTGGAGAAAAGGAAAGACTTGGGGGGCTGGGAGTGTAGGTCAGTGGTGGAATACATTCTTGTCATGTGCGAGGCCCTGGATTCTGTCCACAGTACAGGGAAAAACTACAGAAAAGACAAAAGCTTCGAAAGTTCCTCTAGTCAAGGGCGGGAGAGGGAAAAGACTGAAAGACAGGAGAAAGACATGCAAATATCAAACCCAATGTGAACGCACTTAAAGACTAAAAGGGAAAGTGAGGAACATGGAGACCACACACAGAGCTGGGCAGTGAGGAGTGGGGCTCCCCAGAACCACTGTTTAAATGATTCCTACGGACTACCTAGAGCAAACGCTTAGGACACCTCTAAGTTTACAAGGATTAAAAAGCTCTTTTCACAGCGAGCTGCCTTACCATGGAGGAAAAGTCTCAGGGGAAAAAAAAAGAGTAATCTGAGTAGATTAAAAAAAAAAATCAGACTTTTCAAGGAAAGAAGTCGAACACAGTTGGCTTTTACAAAAACGAATCCAAATTGCAGTTTGCAAATAAAGTTCTGGCCTTGGGGTTTCAGTTACCAAGCCCAAAGAAGCCATTTAAACCACAGCGGCTCTGGAGCGGAGGATAGGTACCTGCCTAGTCTAGACCACAGCTATGAGAACTATTTTGGAGAGCTGACTGGACTGCCTGTAGCTGGGTCACCTGAAACCAGTCAAACTGCTGGCAGAGAGTGAGGTCAGAGGTTATTGAGTCCCGAGGCTGTGTGAGGGGGAAGTGTTTGTTTTTGTTTTCTTTGATGGGTTTGGTGCTTTGTTTTTGTTTGAGGAGGTGATTGGGGGTAAACCCGTGAATAAGCTCTGAAGGGTTAACAACCCCTAATCTATCAGCTCAGGGGAGCAAGGGAAGGAAGATGTGTGACTTCAGCAACAGCACACAGCTATCAAATATGTCTAGGGTCAGGCTCCAACCTGCCCTGGAATCAAGATGGCTCATTAACACAAACTGGGCCCTGCCCTAGGGGTTTCTGATTTAACCCCAAAATGGCCATTTCTAACAAGTTCCCAGTAAGGACGAAGGGGCTCATCTGAGGCCAATGTTTAGAAAACTCCTGTCATGGAGATATTAGTGATGACAAAGATGTTCTCTGAGTGTGACAGGAACACTCAAGCACTCAAGGTAATTTTAGAATTATGCTGAAAATAAAACAGGTGCCAGGTGTGATAGCTCACACCTGTAATCCCTGTACTGGGGAAACTGAAGCAAAAGGATTTTCATGAGTTCAAGGCTACCCTGAGCGACTGAATGAAATCCTGTCTCAAAACAAACAAACAAAACCCCAGAAAAGTAAACAGCACACATAATCAAACAAATATTCTAAACGATTCAGGTCCATTAGAAGAGACATTAAATGCTGGAAACAAGCCAAACAACATGGAAGGAAATCATGAAGTTCACGAGCTGTATGAAGAAACAAAGTGGCTAAACACCAAAAATACTTCAGGCACAAAAAAAGTAGATATAGATTCCAGCCTACGAGATTATAAAATGATGTATGCAAATAAAAGTGTTTAAGCTGCAGACTTTTAGGTTTTCTTTTTTGGTTTGTTTGGTTGGTTGGTTTGGGGTTTTCTTTTGCTTTGTTTTTATAGCTGCTTGCCTACCCAACCATAACTCATTTTGGAAGATCCTTTAGTGTTATTTACTTAGAAAACCCTAGTCCCAAACAACTCTAGAGGACCAGTTGTTATTGAAAATCATCTCCTACAGTAGCCACCCACTGGTTCACACAGAAGCCTCAGAGGCATTGCCATCACCCCACAGTTCTGTGTGACTCAGATCCCTGGCATGCTAGCACCAAGGCCACATTCCATGGCTGCTATAACTGCTACTCTCTTATTTAGGGAGCACTTAACCCTCAAATGGTATACTCAAATATGTGATTCTCTCTCAACAACTCAGAATATCTGTAATTGCCTCTGTCGGCCTGCCATTTGTCTTAGTGTTCTGAGAACATCCAAAATTCATAACATGAATTCTGCTGATGGACTGCACCTCCTCAGGACAGCACCTCCTCAGGGGAGCATCTCCTCAGGGGAGCACTTCCTCAGGACAGCACCTCCTCAGGACAGCACCTCCTCAGGACAGCACCTCCTCAGGATAGCACCTCCTCAGAGGAGCACCTCCTTAGGACCACACCGCCTCAGGATCACACCTCCTCAGGGGAGCACCTCCTCAGGACAGCACCTCCTCAGGACAGCACCTCCTCAGGACCCCACCTCCTGAGGACCATACCAAGCGCTTCATGCTGTGCTACCTCGATGCTTTAAAGTCCATTTTCGGATCCATTTACCATTTGTGTTCCTGCTCTGCACCTTCAGTGTCTGCTATCTTTCCCTCCCAAGACACGTGTATGAGTGTTAGATCCCTTCATTACCCAAGTCACTGTTACTCCTTACACATATGCTGTTCTCTCTGACTTCTAGGTATCCCCATTAGACTTTAAACCTTAAATAAGTATATTTGTTATTATATTTGCTTTCATATCTCATATTCTCTTTGCAGCTCCCAATGTCCTCCTGACCTTGACCAAAAAACCAAAAGCAAACACTTCATTTCTAAAAGTACAATAGAGTATAACCATTAAAACAAAACAAACAAACAAAAAACCAAAAACACTATTAAGAATCATTCTTTCAACAATACTGCCTACTGGAGCCAAGAGGCAAGAACAGGGTCTGCACAGGGGAACAGCTGGGGATGGATCCAGAGTTTTGATTCCTTAGTGCCCAGTGTTTACTGTCAAGATGTTGACTCCACTTAGGCCCTGGGAACTAGTGCTTTAAGCCATCGGAGGATAGCAGAAGAACTGCAGGAATAAAATGAAAACGGTTGCCTATCAAAGAGGCTACTTCATTCCATGTTAACACTTCCTTGCATTTGAAGGGTTTGAAGCCTTCACAAGCTCTTAGGACAGTAGAAAGAAGACATCATGTCTTTCCAGAGCGTAATAACCACAGCCCAACCTCAGCACAACGTCTACTGTGAGATGCTGCACTGGATGCTCAGTGTGGGGCAGCATGGGTTCCAGGGGCCTCTGCTGTCACCCTGTTACTCTGCCCTGATTTACTAGGGCAGAGAAGTAGATGTTTAATACAAAAGTATGTGGCATCTACATGAGAAAAAGTAGACTTGCTCATTTACATCCAGGGCAAAACATTTCCCTTTCTAATGTAGCTATACAGTTCAAATAGTTTATTTACATTTATCCAATTATATCTTCAATTTGGCAAGTTATAAGTTACTCAGAAATACAAAATTTATTATGTCAAAATAGCATAATAAATTACTGCATTCGAAGCAAAAATCAAGTAAATAACTATGAAACAGATATGTCTAGGTATATATACATCACATGTATATGCAGTCACACGTACATGCATGCACATATGTAAGTACATACATGCATAGTGACAGGAATCCAGTAATCTGACTCGTAAGTGTGTGAAGGATTGAACCCAGGGCCTCACTCATGCTAGGCATCCTCTGTACTGCTAGCCTCGTAATTTGAAACCTTTCATGTGTATCTTAGCAAGCACTCTGATACTGTTTTGAGAAACATTCCAAAAACACCTGCAGGGAGTCTCTCACAAGAGGCAAATTAAAAAGCCTGAGAGGTATACAGCATAAGAGAGTTTGGTATCATCTTATTTAACCTGATTAATACAGTAACATTTCTATAACCATGACAGATTGATTGATCTTAATAAGAAGGAACAACAATATTTATACACCAAATAAATAATGTTTCTCTGTAAATGACACCATCTAATCACTTTTTTTTAAAACAATATTATCACACTCCCTTCTAGGGATTCAGTTACACACTGAGACAAGAAGAGGAAAACTATTTGCTTTATATTATTTCTTCTTTTTGGTTTTGGTCAACACAGTAGTGTTCCTCCTTACCATCCTACTCCAAAAGCATTCCCCTTGTTTCTCAAATACAATGCCACGGTGCTGAGAGAAGCCTCCACAGAAAACAGGATGCTTAAAAGAACGCCATTAGGGGGTCCAGAATGCATCCCCAAAAAAATGTTTTGTAAATATGTGAGTAGAAAAGAGAGCATAAATTCTCAAAAAAAAAAAAAAAAAACCTGTTTGAACATGATAATGTTCACCTGGATGTGCAGATATATTCACGTAGCGCTGATTTAAAAACTAGTTTGTTAAATGTATTGGATACACACCAATAGTGACCCTATAAGCCTCCTGGTTTGCTTCCCATTGCTCTGATAAAGACCGTGACAGAAAAGCCACTCAGAGAGGAGACGTTTTATTTCATGTTACAGCTCAGTCCACCGACGGAGGGAAGCCAAGGCAGAGAGCCAGAGGCAGAGACTGAAGCGGAGGCAGAAAAGCAATCCTTCCTGATCTATCCGGGGCTTGTTTTCTGTATAAAATGGAGGCCCACCTACAACAGCTGGCACTACTCACAGTGGGCGGGCCCTGCCACATCAATCATTACACAGGAAAATGCCCCATGGGCCAGTCTGTTTTGATGAAAGCAATTCCTCAGCTGAGGTTCCCCTCCCAGGCGACTCCCAGCAGACTCAAACGAACAAGCAGTAAGGAAAACATTACCTGTGAGCGCTTTCTCCAGTAGTGCTCTGTCGGGCTGTGCTTGTTCACTTCACCTTTCAGGGGAACGCAAAGGACTTCTCTAACATTTGGATCTGTCCTGAAACCACCAGAAGACTCCAAATCTACAGGAAAGAAAGAAATGTCTCGTCATCACTAGTAAATTACAAATACAAATCTTCATTTCTTCTGTTTGTGTACTGGGTAAGTGTCCTCAGGTCACATTTGTCTTTATCAAAAAGAAAAAAAATGGGGAAATGTCAGAGACATTGTCATTGTTCTTGGTGCCCCCTTCCCCCAAACTAGACAGTAAGGCCCTATTGTGTGAAGACACCAGACCTCATGATTGCAGGGTAAGGAGAAATTAAGCTGAAACTGAGCTGCAAGCTTCCTCCCTGCTGGCTATCTTTCATAGTGCCAGTGTTTACCTCAGTGCAGGCCACTGAGGTAAAAAGACATCAATAGCCTTACCCAGTGTGGACCCTATGAACTACAGTACTGACCTGCCAATAAGATACGCCCACTAGTGCAGTAATGGCATGATGGCGATAAAGGTAACCAACTGCTTTCTAGTTGGGTTAGGGACCCACCCCATAGGAGGAAAATGATCCTGGTTCTGCAAGCCTACTCAAAAGCCCATGGCTGGGGAGGTAATAGGCTTAGTAGGAGAACAGACCACTGTTGTTCTCCTAAATAGACATGTTGTCAAACAGTCTTCAAATATTTATGTTTATATCTGTCTTTCTTACTTTTTCTTGTTGCTATGATAACATACCCTGACAAAAGCAACCTACAGCAGAAAGAAAGGGTTTTACTTTGGCTTACAGTTTCAGGATACAATCTATTATGGCAAGAAAGTCACACACTAACTGGTATCAAGAGGACAACTGGTCACACTGCATACATAGACAAAAAGCAGAAAAAGCAATGATTACTTGTGCTCAGCTCACTGTTTCTTCTTATAGTCTAGATTCCCAGCCTAGGGAATGATGCTACCCATAGTGGATGAGTCTTCTACTTCAATTAACCTAGTCAAAATAATCCCCACAGGCAAGCCCAGAAGTATCTCTCTCAGGAGATTCTAGATCAAGTTGATAACTAAGATTAGCCATTCCAATGTGCATAGGTCAGAGGAGCTTCCTTTTATAGTGATCAATAGTTAATGCAGAGAGACTCATAACTGGTAAAACAGCTAATAATGACTGTTGAGTGCTTCACCCTAAATGAAACATCTCTATCATGCTCATCCGAGGCTCAGAGAACACCCTGAAAGAAGATACAAAAAGATATAGATATAGAGAAGTGCTATAAACTGCTATCTCCTAGACATGGTATGACCATTGCAATCCTACGATCACAGAAGCTGTGGTTACTTATACAAGGCTTTCAACTAAAAAAGTGATTCCATTGACATTCCATCATGGATAAATAAAGGGCTCGAGAGGCTCATTAGGAGGGATAGGTGATTAATGGTTGCTGGGAACTGGAAGCCAGTTATCTTTACCACAGTTCAATAAACAACCCCATCTCACACTCACAGAAGCAACCCTATACTTTTTTTAAGTCATGAAGGTAGGTAGGGACTCGTTAGGAATAAAACCATAGGGAGTGGGAGGGGTATAAAAGATGGTAAAGAGCTATACTGTGATCAAAGTGCATTATATGCATATGTGAAATGTCGAAAATAAATACTTTTAAATTTTTAAGTAAGCAAAAAGTATACTTTTATTTCAAAATGTGAGTGCTAGCCAGAGAGAGAGAGAGAGAGAGAGAGAGAGAGAGAGAGAGAGAGAGAGAGAGAGAAATCTGCTAGGCAGCAAAAAGTAGCAAAAAATTATTCCATATTCTTTTAAGATTATTTTCATTATTTTTACCTATAAGTATGTCAGTGTGAAGAAAAGTCACATATATGCAGTGCCGCAGAGGCCAGAAGTGGGCACTGGGTCTCATAGAGCTGAATTACAGGTGTTCGTGAGATGCCTGAAGAACAGAACCCAACTCAAGCCCTCTGTAAGAGTAGCAAGGGCTTTTAACCAGTCAGCCATCTCTCCTACTCTCCCTCTTCCACCTTCTAAGTGTTATAAAATAGTTATATATTGCTTTCAGAAGAGAATAAAAACATATTAAGCTAAATAATCCACACCCTAAATCAACAGCATCATTAACATAGCATGACAATATAAAGTCAAAAGGGGATCAAAGTAATTTATCTGAAAGACTTTCAAAAAATGTGTAATATCCCCCAAAATGTCCCCTAGTACCTATCTAGATAAGAAAGTTTGAAAGAGTAACATATAAAGGCAGACCTATCAGAATCACACCAGACTTCTCGCCAGAAACCATGAAGGCCAGAAGATCCTGGACTGATGTCATACAGACCCTAAGAGAACACAAATGCCAGCCCAGGTTACTGTATCCTGCAAAACTCTCAATTAACATAGATGGAGAAACCAAGATATTCCATGACAAAACCAAATTTACACAATATCTTTCTACAAATCCAGCACTACAAAGGATAATAAATGGTAAAGCCCAACATAAGGAGGCAAGCTATACCCTAGAAGAAGCAAGAAACTAATCGTCTTGGCAACAAAACAAAGAGAATGAAAGCACACAAACATAACCTCACATCCAAATATGAATATAACGGGAAGCAATAATCACTATTCCTTAATATCTCTCAACATCAATGGCCTCAACTCCCCAATAAAAAGACATAGATTAACAAACTGGATAAGCAACGAGGACCCTGCATTCTGCTGCCTACAGGAAACACACCTCAGAGACAAAGACAGACATTACCTCAGAGTGAAAGGCTGGAAAACAATTTTCCAAGCAAATGGTCAGAAGAAGCAAGCTGGAGTAGCCATTCTAATATCAAATAAAATCAATTTTCAATTAAAAGTCATCAAGAAAGATAAGGAAGGACACTTCATATTCATCAAAGGAAAAATCCACCAAGATGAACTCTCAATCCTAAATATCTATGCCCCAAATACAAGGGCACCTACATATGTAAAAGAAACCTTACTAAAGCTCAAAACACACATTGCACCTCACACAACAATAGTGGGAGATTTCAACACCCCACTCTCATCAATGGACAGATCATGGAAACAGAAATTAAACAGAGATGTAGACAGACTAAGAGAAGTCATGAGCCAAATGGATATTTATAGAACATTCTATCCTAAAGCAAAAGGATATACCTTCTTCTCAGCTCCTCATGGTACTTTCTCCAAAATTGACCATATAATTGGTCAAAAAACGGGCCTCAACAGGTACAGAAAGATAGAAATAATCCCATGCGTGCTATCAGACCACCACAGCCTAAAACTGGTCTTCAATAACAATCAAGGAAGAATGCCCACATATACTTGGAAATTGAACAATGCTCTACTCAATGATAACCTAGTCAAGGAAGAAATAAAGAAAGAAATTAAAAACTTTTTAGAATTTAATGAAAATGAAGGTACAACATACCCAAACTTATGGGACACAATGAAAGCTGTGCTAAGAGGAAAACTCATAGCGCTGAGTGCCTGCAGAAAGAAACAGGAAAGAGCATATGTCAGCAGCTTGACAGCACACCTAAAAGCTCTAGAACAAAAAGAAGCAAATACACCCAGGAGGAGTAGAAGGCAGGAAATAATCAAACTCAGAGCTGAAATCAACCAAGTAGAAACAAAAAGGACCATAGAAAGAATCAACAGAACCAAAAGTTGGTTCTTTGAGAAAATCAACAAGATAGATAAACCCTTAGCCAGACTAACGAGAGGACACAGAGAGTGCGTCCAAATTAACAAAATCAGAAATGAAAAGGGAGACATAACTACAGATTCAGAGGAAATTCAAAAAATCATCAGATCTTACTATAAAAACCTATATTCAACAAAACTTGAAAATCTTCAGGAAATGGACAATTTCCTAGACAGATATCAGGTACCGAAGTTAAATCAGGAACAGATAAACCAGTTAAACAACCCCATAACTCCTAAGGAAATAGAAGCAGTCATTAAAGGTCTCCCAACCAAAAAGAGCCCAGGTCCAGACGGGTTTAGTGCAGAATTCTATCAAACCTTCATAGAAGACCTCATACCAATATTATCCAAAATATTCCACAAAATTGAAACAGATGGATCACTACCGAATACCTTCTACGAAGCCACAATTACTCTTATACCTAAACCACACAAAGACACAACAAAGAAAGAGAACTTCAGACCAATTTCCCTTATGAATATCGACGCAAAAATACTCAACAAAATTCTGGCAAACCGAATCCAAGAGCACATCAAAACAATCATCCACCATGACCAAGTAGGCTTCATCCCAGGCATGCAGGGATGGTTTAATATACGGAAAACCATCAACGTGATCCATTATATAAACAAACTGAAAGAACAAAACCACATGATCATTTCATTAGACGCTGAGAAAGCATTTGACAAAATTCAACACCCCTTCATGATAAAAGTCCTGGAAAGAATAGGAATTCAAGGCCCATACCTGAACATAGTAAAAGCCATATACAGCAAACCAGTTGCTAACATTAAACTAAATGGAGAGAAACTTGAAGCAATCCCACTAAAATCAGGGACTAGACAAGGCTGCCCACTCTCTCCCTACTTATTCAATATAGTTCTTGAAGTTCTAGCCAGAGCAATCAGACAACAAAAGGAGGTCAAGGGGATACAGATCGGAAAAGAAGAAGTCAAAATATCACTATTTGCAGATGATATGATAGTATATTTAAGTGATCCCAAAAGTTCCACCAGAGAACTACTAAAGCTGATAAACAACTTCAGCAAAGTGGCTGTGTATAAAATTAACTCAAATAAATCAGTTGCCTTCCTCTATACAAAAGAGAAACAAGCCGAGAAAGAAATTAGGGAAACGACACCCTTCATAATAGACCCAAATAATATAAAGTACCTCGGTGTGACTTTAACAAAGCAAGTAAAAGATCTGTACAATAAGAACTTCAAGACACTGAAGAAAGAAATTGAAGAAGACCTCAGAAGATGGAAAGATCTCCCATGCTCATGGATTGGCAGGATTAATATAGTAAAAATGGCCATTTTACCAAAAGCAATCTACAGATTCAATGCAATCCCCATCAAAATACCAATCCAATTCTTCAAAGAGTTAGACAGAACAATTTGCAAATTCATCTGGAATAACAAAAAACCCAGGATAGCTAAAGCTATCCTCAACAATAAAAGGATTTCAGGGGGAATCACTATCCCTGAACTCAAGCAGTATTACAGAGCAATAGTGATAAAAACTGCATGGTATTGGTACAGAGACAGACAGATAGACCAATGGAATAGAATTGAAGACCCAGAAATGAACCCACACACCTATGGTCACTTGATTTTTGACAAAGGAGCCAAAACCATCCAATGGAAAAAAGATAGCATTTTCAGCAAATGGTGCTGGTTCAACTGGAGGGCAACATGTAGAAGAATGCAGATCGATCCATGCTTATCACCCTGTACAAAGCTTAAGTCCAAGTGGATCAAGGACCTCCACATCAAACCAGACACACTCAAACTAATAGAAGAAAAACTAGGGAAGCATCTGGAACACATGGGCACTGGAAAAAATTTCCTAAACAAACCCCAATGGCTTACGCTCTAAGATCAAGAATCGACAAATGGGATCTCATAAAACTGCAAAGCTTCTGTAAGGCAAAGGACACTGTGGTTAGGACAAAACGGCAACCAACAGATTGGGAAAAGATCTTTATCAATCCTACAACAGATAGAGGCCTTATATCCAAAATATACAAAGAACTCAAGAAGTTAGACCGCAGGGAAACAAATAACCCTATTAAAAAATGGGGTTCAGAGCTAAACAAAGAATTCACAGCTGAGGAATGCCGAATGGCTGAGAAACACCTAAAGAAATGTTCAACATCTTTAGTCATAAGGGAAATGCAAATCAAAACAACCCTGAGATTTCACCTCACACCAGTGAGAATGGCTAAGATCAAAAACTCAGGGGACAACAGATGCTGGCGAGGATGTGGAGGAAGAGGAACACTCCTCCATTGTTGGTGGGATTGCAAACTGGTACAACCATTCTGGAAATCAGTCTGGAGGATCCTCAGAAAATTGGACATTGAACTGCCTGAGGATCCAGCTATACCTCTCTTGGGCAGATACCCACAAGATGCCCCAACATATAAAAAAGACACGTGCTCCACTATGTTCATTGCAGCCTTATTTATAATAGCCAGAAGCTGGAAAGAACCCAGATGTCCTTCAACAGAGGAATGGATACAGAAAATGTGGTACATCTACACAATGGAATATTACTCAGCTATCAAAAACAACAACTTTATGAAATTCGTAGGCAAATGGTTGGAACTGGAAAACATCATCCTGAGTGAGCTAACCCAATCACAGAAAGACATACATGGTATGCACTCATTGATAAGTGGCTATTAGCCCAAATGCTTGAATTACCCTAGATGCCTAGAACAAATGAAACTCAAGACGGATGATCAAAATGTGAATGCTTCACTCCTTCTTTAAAAGGGGAACAAGAATACCCTTGGCATGGAAGAGAGAGGCAAAGATTAAAACAGAGACTGAAGGAACACCCATTCAGAGTCTGCCCCACATGTGGCCCATACATATACAGCCACCCAATTAGACAAGATGGATGAAGCAAAGAAGTGCAGACCGACAGGAGCCAGATGTAGATTGCTCCTGAGAGACACAGCCAGAATACAGCAAATACAGAGGCAAATGCCAGCAGCAAACCACTGAACTGAGAACAGGACCCCCGTTGAAGGAATCAGAGAAAGAACTGGAAGAGCTTGAAGGGGCTCGAGACCCCATATGTACAACAATGCCCAGCAACCAGAGCTTCCAGGGACTAAGCCACTACCCAAAGACTATACATGGACTGACCCTGGACTCTGACCTCATAGGTAGCAATGAATATCCTAGTAAGAGCACCAGTGGAAGGGGAAGCCCTGGGTCCTGCTAAGACTGAACCCCCAGTGAACTAGACTGGTGGGGGGAGGGCGGCAATGGGGGGAGGGTTGGGAGGGGAACACCCATAAGGAAGGGGAGGGGGGAGGGGGGGATGTTTGCCCGGATACCGGGAAAGGGAATAACACTCGAAATGTATATAAGAAATACTCAAGTTAATAAAAAAAAAAAAAAAAGGAAGTTTGAAAGGTTAACTTTCGCTCTCCCTGGCCAAAGTCTACTCTGTTCTCAGACAGATGTGTCTATCATCACGCCTAACAAAGAGGCGAGTCTTACAACACTGACATGACTCCATCGCTATTGCGCAACAAATAAGCCGGAGTATCCAGACAGAAATAAGAGTTTCTAACATGACTACACCCCGAGTGCTTGGAGGCGCGGAAGGTAACGCTAGTGTAAATATGAGGCAAAAATCACAAAGTATCATTCGACATCACAGTAGATGTAAAGCTGGAGAAAATTTGCAAGGAAAAATATTTTTAAGAAAATAAAAAGTACTGTAATTTTAATAATGGAAAACATTTAAATGCCCAGTGACAGAGAAGCAGTCAGCTATACTCGTTACTACAATAATTTATCCTGCACAATTCTGTTAGTGATTAGTAGGTTTGATGAGTTTATCATAAGATGAGCGAATGACATTTATAGTATAGAGAAGGAAGACATCCCTGACCTGGTGACATCTTTAATTTCAGCTGAGCCAGGAGGCTCATGAATCAGAAGTCAGCCTGGACTACACATGATGGGAGGGAGAGAGGGAGGGAGGGAGGGAGGGAGGGAGACAGGCAGCTCAAGATAGGTATTGGGCTATAATCACTTATGACCATGGCTACTCATAAACACGGCAGGGAGGGGAAGTCAAGCTTTCTTAGTATTGGGTATATTATTTCCCATCTCTGGGCAGGTAAAGCTAAGAATCCAGGTCAGAGAGCAAACGCACCTTCACATAGCTCTGTAGACCGAAAAACCGGCCAAGATCCAAATGGTAAACCACTCATTGACATCACAACTTTTCTGCAATAGTCCAATATAAAAGATCACTTCCTACAACTTACCAGAAGAGATTTTGTGTTTAACCTACATAGACACAGCTTCAAAGTTTGAAATATAGTACCTTTGGTTATAACAAAAGGAAAGGGGAATTAACAGGACTTTGATCTTCAAAACTGGACACACTTTGGGGTAACCAGTAACACGCCTGCTCGAAGCTAGAGTAAAAAGATGTTCTACCTGTCAATAGATAATCCTAACCTGCCTTCCTCACTTTAATCAATTAATTGCTTACTAAGTACCCTGGAGGAGACAGCAACCCCTCACAATCAAATCTCGGGGCATTTAATGGTGGGACGTTTAGCTAGTAACAAGTAACTCCCCCCAGAATCCCGTGCAAACAATTCCATCATCATGTACTGGAGAGATACAGGCTCTTTGGCTGCCTCTTAAAAATTACAGATTGCTTCCAGATGCTTTTCAGGTGATTTCATGTCCTCCTCAGCCTGCAGCTCATGAATTATGAAAGGGCATCCCTAATTCATGAGCTGATTCTCCCCTCTCAGTGGCCATTATCATATATCCACCCCACACATTCCCGGTCTTTAGGTACTCACACACACGTGCTTTCACGCAGGTAATAAGGCCTCGCTGTGTATCAGCAAGGACTTGACTGAACGCCTTGCTTATATTTTACCATCGTGACTGCCAGCAGCGAGGCTTCCCGACTTCAAAGGCAGCTGCTCTTTTGACAGTAATGCACAGAATGATATCAGAAGCAAGGTTAAATGGAACTTGAAAAAAAATGAAAGGAGATTCTTAAAATTCACTGAGTCTTGATAATTCTCTCGCTTGTCATCTCATTTAAAAACAAAATATGTCTCCTGCTAAAAGGGGAGGAAGTGGGCAGTTAACAGTTCAGTCACACTCAGATCTCTCCCCAGGCAAGCGCTTCCCTCCTAACAAAGCATCCGACCTCCACATAACAAAATCAAATTCAGGCTCACCGGCACCCCTTGTAATAGCTATGTCACACCCCTAATTTCAACACAGGAACAAAATTTAGAGCTCATTTCCAGATGCCATAAATCCAGTGAATTGAGGCCTCCACTGTGCAGTTTAGAAATCCGCTGGTAGGCAGATGACTCGCAAAAAGAAAGGAAAATCACCAAATGAACACCGATGCTGGCTGACACCCACATCACGAATTTCCTCTGGCGTCTGAGAAGCAAGTGCCCTCAGCAGACATGGATTCATCTACAGCACCGTGGTAATAAACCTGTACGCGCTTTCCCAAAGGGTAATTACGAAATCAACCAACCCAGAGAAAACTGTCAAACAAGTTCCCATTATCTGAAGTTGACAAGGAACCAATTATTGAATAATTTCTTTCTCCAAAATGGCTGCGCTGGGGCATGTGAGAGATGGCCCTCATAAGTGGAAACTTACACAGACACAAAATCTGGACTCCATTAAACACACTAGCAATACCCTAAAGTCTTAAATATGTGAGCCCACGATGGTCTCCAAAATCCAATCCCTGAATGCACACATGATAAAACTGAAGACTGGACGGCTAAGTAAGCTGATCAAACATTCAAATGTAAGCAGATGGGAAACGGGTTAGGAGCCGAGTCTCTGACCTCCCATACTGATGCTACCTTCTAGCAAGATCAGGATTCCACGGCCATCCACCTATTGATTTCCTCCCACTCCTCCCATGACCAGCAACCCTTTCCAACGCTTTCAGAAACGCTTAATTGAATGAGACTTCAGTCTTCAACTTCCATTCAATCAATCCCTGCAATATCCTATTAATAATACAGAATTCTCTTTTGCAATCAAGAAACCTTATTATAATTTGACCTAGTTTTGTGCCGGCTACAATGGGTGGCTCACAAACACCTGTTACTCCAGTTACACAGGATGCAACATCTTGTTAGTACAAACTTATGATTCTGAAGAAGTTACAATTACACAACCAACTAGTAAGGTGAAGGATATTACATGTGAGAAAAAGGAAAGACCACAGCATCTTAACAAATAAATCAATCCGTGTCTGTACTCCATACTGCTACTGAGGGCCATGTTGGTGTCCATGACCCTGCTGCAGCTGAGGGCCATGTTGACATCTGTGGTCCGTGTTGCCACCAAAGGCCATTGAAATGTTTGTGGTCTGTGCTGCCACCCTGAATCCATGTCAATGTCCAACATGACCAGAGGCCATGTTGATGTCTGTGGTCTGTGCTCCCATTAGAGGCCATGTGGTTGGTCATGGTCAGTGTTATCCTGAAAGGCCGTGTTAA
Organism: Rattus norvegicus; assembly: GCF_021556685.1. NCBI lineage: Eukaryota > Metazoa > Chordata > Mammalia > Rodentia > Muridae > Rattus > Rattus norvegicus. Next base: position 172,940,671 of record NC_141535.1, read on the forward strand.
TGTCTATGCCTATGCTGCTGAATGGGGCCATGTTGGTGTCTATGAGCAGAGCCGCCACAAATAGCAATGTTAATGTCTGTAATCTGTCCATATTACCAAATGGGGATGTGGCCACGGTGATGTCTGTGGTCTGTGTTGCCACCTGAAGCCATCCTGATGTTTATGGCTCATGCTGTCACCCAAAACCATGTGTAAGACCCTATCTGTGCTGCTGCCAACTATAGAGGGCAAGCAAGCTTCTTACAGTGGCATCGATGACAGCAAACTCACAGTTGAGAATGAGAGACACAGAAGAAGGCTTCTGTGTCAACCTCTCTCCCACAACACCCCCACACTCGCGCGCACACACACACACACACACACACACACATACACACACACACACACACACACACACACACACACAGAGTCTAGACAGGAAATCATTGAAGAGCACTCTGAAGAATTGTGTTGGAGATGCTGTAGTGTAGCTCTTGATAACTGATGGCTTCTGGTGGGGATGCGGGTGGGGAATGCACAGTGAGTACTGGATTTCTTTTCTTTTCTTCTGTTTTATAGGAGGTTACAAGAGTGGGGTTAGGACCTAGGAGGACTGGAAATGAATGTGATAGGGGTGCAGTATGTAAAATTTCCAAATAACCAATAAAATACCATACAAAAATAAAATAATAAGCCAAGAGTAATGATTTATAAGTCACTTATAAAATGATATTGCTACAGATTAAATAGAGCTCTGTGCGTCATTCATTCATTCAAAATACTTTATGCTCCACTGGTGATTATTACAATAAAAAGTGTTCCCCTGGTTTGCTTCCTATTATTTGTAGAAAAAAAAAATCATGACCAAAGCAACTTGGGAAGCAAAGAGTTTATTTGGCCTACATGTGCCCAGCATAGCCTATCCCTGAGGTAAGCCAAAACAGGAACTCAGGCAAAGCAGGAACCCAAAGGCAGGAACTGAAGCAGAGCCTACACTAAATTCTGGCTTGCTCTCGATATCTCATTAAGCTAGCTTCTGTATGACACCTACAACATCTGCCCAGGGGTGGCACCACCCGCAATGGATTGGGCTCTCTCACATCACTCATTAACCAAGAAAATGGCCCCCACAGACTTGTCTACTTACCAGTCTTAGAGGAGCATTTTCTCAGTTGCAGTCCCTCTTCCTGGATGACCCCAGCTTGTGCCAACTTTACAAAAACTGTAACCACTTCAAGCATACTGACTTATTAAAAATAAAAACAAAGCAAACTTCAAGTATTAAAGTAGTATTTCCAACATGACAGCTTTTCCTTTTCGAAAGTAACTGTGTAGGTAAGGCTGGAGAGGTGGCTCTGCAGGAAGGAGTATTGGATGTTCTTCCAGGGGACCCCGGTCCCATTCCCAGCACCCACATGGCCACTCACAACTGTCCACAATTATGGTTCCAGGGATCTGATGCCTTCTTTTGGCCTCCTTGAACACCGAGTAAGCACATAGAACATAGACATACATGCAGCCAAAACACCCATACATATAAATTTTCTTTTAAGTTAATGTTTAAAATGTATGATCGAATGAGTTTGGGAAGTGCTGTGTTCTGTATTTGCTTCCTGTGAGGTATGGGGCGGGGGAGCTGGATTTGTTCAACCCAGTGTTCCAATGCTCTCAGGCGGCTTTCATTTGCAGAACCTGTACTGTCAGTCACCAGGAAGCACACACCAGGCAGGGTATTCCTGGATGAACCGCCTGAGTGTGAGTCCCATTACGCAGTGCTCATAGCCAAACGGCCTCGCTCTTCTACCTGTGAGGCAAAGGAACCTCACGGGTAAAATGAAAACTAACCACCTTTGTCCCTAAGGAGAACACAGCTGTCTTCAGCTAGCAAATTATTCTCCCCAGAAGCTGTCACCAGCCCTATACGTAAACAAAATATTCATGTATGTTGGCACGCACCATAACCCAGCTTTGCGGTTAGTCTAGCTCCATAGTAACACTTTGTCTCCAACAAACTCCATATGTATTCTTCTATACAAATAAACATACGATACACAATGCTCTGTAACTCACGTTTTTGCCAAGCAACATATACTGGCAATAATTTCAAGTTGCTACCTAAAAATGTCCAGTGGTATTTTGTGACTATGCCCTTTCTAACGTTCATCTGTAATGAATTTACTGCGTGTCCCACAGCTGTTTCCAATCTTCAGCCACCATCAACACTTCTACAATGATGAGTATCTTCTTAATAAGTCATTTTATCGTGCATGTAAAATGTATTTATGTGAATGATTTTGACAGGATATATTAACGTGGGTGTATCTAAGACAATTAGTACCTAGAGTAAATTCCTAAAATGGAAACTCCTAGCCTGAGGAATATGGCTTTTTTGACTGTAGTTATAAAAACCCAACACAACAGGGTTGGAGAGATGGCCACGAAAGAGATGCTACTTGTTCGTGTTCATGCCCTCTCTACAGAGATTACAAGACTTTAAGAGCTGTCCATCTAACCACATGAATAGTCGCTTCCCTTCCTATAGACTATTCTTGTGTCCTCTGTGCATTTTTTTCCATGCTTGTGCTTTTCTCACATGGCTATAGCAGCTCTTTATTATAAAACTGGTTCCTTCAGAAATGAAATGAAAAGCAAATTTTGTCTCCAGCCTTTTTATTCCTGACTGTTATAGATTTGGGTCGGGGTTTGTTGTACTATTTTGTTTGTTTTTTTTTTAATAAATCTTTTTAATGATTTATTTTTATTTTATGTGTATTGGTAATTTGCCTGCATATATGCCTGTGTGCGGTGCTAAATCCCACGGAATTGAGGGTACAGACAGTTGTGAGCTGACATGTGGGGGCTGAGAACTAAGCCCAGGTCCTCTAGAAGAGGAGCCAGTGCTCTTAACCACTGAGCCATTTCTGAAGCCCTGCTGTGTTGGGTTTTCTATAACTATAATCAAAGTTACAAAACTCTTGCCTTTCTCAGTTTTATAAGAAAGCCATGTGTATGCTAAAATATAAAATAGTTTCCCAATCCTCTTCTCTAACATAGTTAATTTTTTACTTTTCTATTAAAAATAGATGGATTTGGGCTGAACATTTGAGGTACTTTTCCACCAGACAAAAACCTGATTATCTTACTACTACAGATTCACTCGTACATCTTTCTCCCACAAATTTGTGGTACCACCTCTATCCTATGACAAACAAAGCACATGATAACATCAGTTTCCACTTTTTTTTATATTTTTTTTATTTAGAGAATACTTTATTAGTTTTTGTAATCAAACCCACGTATATAAGACCTTACATATTTAATACAGTGTGTTACCCCTGTACAAATGGAAAAAACTTAAGTTCAACATTTCTAGACCAATATGGCTGTTAATTTCTGTACAGTGCCAACTCAACACAGTAAACGGGGATACTTTTTTCCAAAGTTGACAGCACAGGTAAAGTTTCAAAAAATTCAAATTATATATCTGTATATATATATTTATATTTATATAAAAAGACCAATAATAGCAGTGTGTTATGCATCAACAGCAGCAACAGCTTTTCCAGGTTCTGCAGTCATCTGAACAAAACTGTAGAGACATCCAGCACACTCCATTAAAAAAAAAAAAAAGTAAAAAAACAAAACCCGAGAAAACAGCACAGTTCTGTTACTCTTGTGGTACCTGGCACCATTTTTTTTTAAATTAGCTTCTCAATCATCATCTGGAAAGAAAACATTCTGAGCAACATCATTAAAAACAGCTCTGATAAAGCACGGTCACTACTACGTATCATAAAGCAGGTACAAGCTATTTTACATCCACAGAGGTATGATACAGTACTGTCCTACATCTATAATACTAGAGGATACAATTTAAAAGGCATTATTTGAGACTTGATTCTACTTTTCCAGCAGAGGGCCCAAAGGATGGTGTGACACAGCTTTGTAAAGAAACATACTCTAGACAGGATTTCCTTTCACTAGTGGCACACTTCTAAGGATTCATTCTCTCCATGAATGTCAGCTAAAACCGTTATTAAAAAAATGAAATATCCCTAGAACAAAACCGTATAACCACCGGATTCACATGAAGATGACCTAGTGGAGACAAGCTGGACCTCACCTTACCAACAAGCTATCAAATCTGTTATGTTTAAACAGTGAGACCTCCAAGGAAGGAGATGCCAAGTAGTGCTTCAAAGCTTCGGACCACTATCAAACACAGCATCCTTTTCAACAGAAGCAGAAGCTCATCTGAATATGCTCATGGATGCTGACATCAACATTTAATCATCTCCTCACTCATCCAGGAAGAGGGGGAGATCAGTTACTACTGTACTTTAATGTGTTCAACCAAATCACCATATTACAAAAATAGCAAGCTGCCATAATAAAAAATAAGGCTCCTCTATCCAGCACGAGATAGCATCATTTTACTTTCAAGCCTAGAAATTGCACACTTGTATATAAACCAACCGAAGATGAGGATTGAGAGTTCATCTTGGTGGATTTTTCCTTTGATGAATATGAAGTGTCCTTCCTTATCTTTTTTGATGACTTTTAATTGAAAATTGATTTTATTTGATATTAGAATGGCTACTCCAGCTTGCTTCTTCTGACCATTTGCTTGGAAAGTTGTTTTCCAGCCTTTCACTCTGAGGTAGTGTCTGTCTTTGTCTCTGAGGTGTGTTTCCTGTAGGCAGCAGAATGCAGGGTCCTCATTGCGTATCCAGTTTGTTAATCTATGTCTTTTTATTGGGGAGTTGAGGCCATTGATATTGAGAGATATTAAGGAATAGTGATTATTGCTTCCTGTTATATTCATATTTGGATGTGAGGTTATGTTTGTGTGCTTTCATTCTCCTTGTTTTGTTGCCAAGACGATTAGTTTCTTGCTTCTTCTAGGGTATAGCTTGCCTCCTTATGTTGGGCTTTACCCTTTATTATCCTTTGTAGTGCTGGATTTGTAGAAAGATATTGTGTAAATTTGGTTTTGTCATGGAATATCTTGGTTTCTCCATCTATGTTAATTGAGAGTTTTGCAGGATACAGTAACCTGGGCTGGCATTTGTGTTCTCTTAGGGTCTGTATGACATCTGTCCAGGATCTTCTGGCCTTCATAGTTTCTGGCGAAAAGTCTGGTGTGATTCTGATAGGTCTGCCTTTATATGTTACTTGACCTTTTTCCCTTACTGCTTTTAATATTCTTTCTTTATTTTGTGCGTTTGGTGTTTTGACAATTATGTGACGGGAGGTGTTTCTTTTCTGGTCCAATCTATTTGGAGTTCTGTAGGCTTCTTGTATGTCTATGGGTATCTCTTTTTTTAGGTTAGGGAAGTTTTCTTCTATGATTTTGTTGAAGATATTTACTGGTCCTTTGAGCTGGGAGTCTTCACTCTCTTCTATACCTATTATCCTTAGGTTTGATCTTCTCATTGAGTCCTGGATTTCCTGTATGTTTTGGACCAGTAGCTTTTTCCGCTTTACATTATCTTTGACAGTTGAGTCAATGATTTCTATGGAATCTTCTGCTCCCGAGATTCTCTCTTCCATCTCTTGTATTCTGTTGGTGAAGCTTGTATCTACAGCTCCTTGTCTTTTCTTTTGATTTTCTATGTCCAGGGTTGTTTCCATGTGTTCTTTCTTGATTGCTTCTATTTCCATTTTTAATTCCTTCAACTGTTTGATTGTGTTTTCCTGGAATTCTTTCAGGGATTTTTGCGATTCCTCTCTGTAGGCTTCTACTTGTTCTCTAAGGGAGTTCTTTATGTCTTTCTTGAAGTCCTCCAGCATCATGATCAAATATGATTTTGAAACTAGATCTTGCTTTTCTGGTGTGTTTGGATATTCAGTGTTTGCTTTGGTGGGAGAATTGGGCTCCGATGATGCCATGTAGTCTTGGTTTCTGTTGCTTGGGTTCCTGCGCTTGCCTCTCGCCATCAGATTATCTCTAGTGTTACTTTGTTCTGCTATTTCTGACCGTGGCTAGACTGTCCTATAAGCCTGTGTGTCAGGAGTGCTGTAGACCTGTTTTCCTGTTTTCTTTCAGCCAGTTATGGGGACAGAGTGTTCTGCTTTCGGGCATGTAGTTTTTCCTCTCTACAGGTCTTCAGCTGTTCCTGTGGGCCTGTGTCTTGAGTTCACCAGGCAGGTTTCTTGCATGGGAAAAGTTGGTCCTACCTGTGGTTCCAAGGCTCAAGTTTGCTCGTGGGGTACTGCCTAAGTCCTCTCCGCGGCGGCAGCAACCGGGAAGATCTGCGCCGCTCTTTCCGGGAGCCTCCGTGCACCAGGGTTCCAGATGGCGTTTGGTGTTTTCCTCTGGCGTCTGGATGTGCACAGAGTGCAGTCTCTTCTGGTTTCCCAGGCGTGTCCGCCTCTCTGAAGGTTTAGCTCTCCCTCCCACGGGATTTGGGTGCAGAGAACTGTTTATCCGGTCTGTTTCCTTCAGGTTCTGGTGGTGTCTCAGGCGCAGGGATCCTGCCGCTCCTGGGCCCTCCCCTACGGGAACCCAGAGGCCTTATACAGTTGCCTCTTGGGCCAGGGATGTGGGCAGGGGTGGGCAGTGTTGGTGGTCTCCTCCGCTCTGCAGCCTCAGGAGTGCCCACCTGATCAGGCGGTGAGGTCTCTCTCCCACGGGGTTTGGGAGCAGAGAGCTGCTGCGGGCCGGGATCCGCGGGTGTGGGACTTCCGGTAAACACAGGAAGTGCCCAGTCCTAGAGGAATTTTGCCTCTGTGTGTCCTGAGTTCACCAGGCAGGTTTCTTGCATGGGAAAAGTTGGTCCTACCTGCGTTTCCAAGGCTCAAGTTTGCTCGTGGGGTACTGCCTAAGTCCTCTCCGCGGCGGCAGCAACCGGGAAGATCTGCGCCGCTCTTTCCAGGAGCCTCCGTGCACCAGGGTTCCAGATGGCGTTTGGTGTTTTCCTCTGGCGTTTGGATGTGCACCCAGTTTCCACTTTTATAACCTTAAGGCTACACTTTCAGATCGTTCCTAGCTATTTGTACTTACTCCCCAGGTGAGCCTACAACAGCTTGTTGGACACTCCAGGTAACCTTCATGATACTTTTTTTTTACTAAACGGACATGAAACACACAGATATTTAAGGAATTGGCATCTCCATATCCAGGAATGTGACAGCCTAACTTCCACCTCTATGTAACTCTCAGGTGTCTTAATGCCTTCACATACAGCATACATACTGTTTAAGTTCATTCTCCAATTTTACATTAGCACGTGTGTGTGTGTGTGTGTGTGTGTGTGTGTGTGTGTGTGTATGTAGAGGTCAGAAGACAACTTTGTTGAGTCAGTTCTCTCTTCTACTTTTATGTGGGTTCCAGATACTGAACGCCAGGCTTCCGTGGCAGGCACCGTTTCCTGTAGGACCATCTCACGGGTCCCCTTAAGTTCATTCTTAAGCATTTTATTCTTTTTAGTGATAATGGTTTTACTTCTTAAATCTTCTTTTTTTTAAATCTTTATTAACTTGAGTATTTCTTATTTACATTTTGATTATTATTCCCCTTCCCAGTTTCCCAGCCAACATCCCCCTAACCCCTCCCCCTCCCCTTCTATATGGGCTTCCCCTCCCCATCCTCCCCCCATTACCACCCTCTTAAGTGGCTGCTGTTAGTATATTTGGAAGTGATGGGTGTTGACACATCATCTGCCAGCCGGGTACTTTTATTATCTAATTCTTTATAATTAGTTTTCACTTGATTTTGTTAAAATCTTAAGTCCCATTATTTGCAAGTAGTAATGATTATCTTTTTTCTGTGTTTTATGCCTTTATAATGTTTGTTTTGTTCTGTTTCTGTTTGTGTGCTTGCTTGCTTGTTGGCTTGTCCAGAGGCACTGGCTTGTGATTCTAAAACACTGCTGGTAAATGGTGAGCACTCTACATTGTCCTTACATAGTTCTAAATTTAATAGCAATGTTCTCAAATGTCTTTGTAACTCTGAAATGCTTTAGGCGGTAAAATGAAAATAATTTACATTCCTGGGATATTTTCCTATTATGTTGAGGTGTTTCCTTTTTTACAAAATCAATAATAAATACTGAATTTTATCAAATGCCTCCACCATAAAAATAATCTGCTTTTCTCTTTTTATAATAAATAAGACAATGCCATTAATAGACTTTATTTTTTTTAATTTAGAGAATACTTTATTAGTTTTTGTAATCAAACCCACGTAGATAAGACCTTACATATTTAATACAGTGTGTTACCCCTGTACAAATGGAAAATACTTAAGTTCAACATTTCTAGACCAATATGGCTGTTAATTTCTGTACAGTGCCAACTCAACACAGTAAACGAGGATACTTTTTTCCAAAGTTGACAGCACAGCTAAAGTTTCAAAAAATTCAAATTATATATCTGTATATATATATTTATATTTATATAAAAAGACCAATAATAGCAGTGTGTTATGCATCAACAGCAGCAACAGCTTTTCCAGTTTCTGCAGTCATCTGAACAAAACTGTAGAGACATCCAGCACACTCCATTAAAAAAAAAAAAAAAGTAAAAAAACAAAACCCGAGAAAACAGCACAGCAGCACAGTTCTGTTACTCTTGTGGTACCTGGCACCATTTTTTTTAAATTAGCTTCTCAATCATCATCTGGAAAGAAAACATTCTGAGCAACATCAATTAATAGACTTTATAGTATTACATTTTCTTGCATTCTTAAACCTCACTTGCTAAGATGCTTTATTCTAAGTATACAAAGTACATGTTTTAAATGTTACCTCACTCATTTTCCTAAGCAGCTCTCATAACCGGGTCCTCCTACCCTGCATGCTCTGCCCCACCGTCAGCCAAACTGGCCTCCACATAGTCACGATTGTTCTTGGCTCAGAGAATAAGCTGCACCTGCCATACACACTGCACCCTGACTGACTGTCCCCAGATGTCCCCTCACCATTCCTCTTTGTGTCTCTGTTCACATATGACCTCATCTCAGAGGCCTTTCCTGCCTGCCCCACGTAAATGCCTTCCAGTCGTGTTACACTCTACCCTAACTCTGGCTGATTTGTCTGCAGCCCAGCCACCATCTCCCATGTATTCACAGGTGGAATATGTGTAAGTCACCAGACTACGTTGTGCCTGGCAGGAAGCAAGGCTCAGGAAAGGTCACAGCTTAGCCGCTTACCACTTGCTCTCACTCCCCAGCATGAAGAACAGGCTCAACACTTTAAAAAAAAAAACAACCTCTTAGTATTCGCTGCGTGTGCCAATGAAAAGGAGCGAGTAAGCTTAGAAAGCTTGCTACATAAAATCCCACAGTGGCAAAGCTGCGACCACAGCTCCAGTCTAACTTTCCATTCTCTCCAAGCCATTAAAACAAATGGTGCGTGATTATAGGTCATGCAGAGTGGGCATACAATCTTAGAGCTACTAAAGCATCACTGACTGAAAGTCAGAGCAGAGCTGGGCAGACGGGCGGGCCGTGTACAAGTGAGGAAAAGCCATCAGTAGATGTTACCCAAAGACCTCTTGCAAATTACAGGCATCGTGTTAAGCTGGCTGTCTCCCCAACACCCAAGATCCTCATAGCAAGCAGTATATCATAACGCTGAGAGCATCTACGCACGTCTTCAAACATCTAAGAGATAAACGTGGGTGTTATAGGACCAAGTGACTGAGAAACGTGCTCACTGTTGGTGAATCACATTCTAGACTGTCTGCCTCCCAGGAGGCTTACTGGGCTCCATCGTGGCCAATGCTGACAATGAGGACCTAGCGTTTGTATGCTTATTTATTTGCTTGCTTGTTTGTTATTCAAGATAGGGCTTCTCTGTGTGATAAAGCCCTAGGTCTCCTGGACTCACTCTGTAGACCAGGCTGACCTCAAACTCACAGAGATCCACCTGCCTCTGCGTCTCAAGTCCTGAATTAAGGTATGTGCCACCACACCCGGTTTGGTCGTAGCTTTTAATTAACTATTGACTCTTTCAAAGATGTCTTTGTCTTGCTTTCAACAACCAAGTTAGAGTTGGCAACTCCTCATGGGTGTTTCGCTTTGGTTTGCTTGCTTTGGTTCTCTTACATTCTTTCCTCAAAGCAACTTTGGCCTAAAAACAAAATTGCACAAATTTCCATGAATTATAAAGACTGAACAGTGTCTTTATAATTTGTTTTCAGAATTTAATCAAACTTCATATTTTAGAACTGCAGGGCTGATGTAACGTGGCAACATGTCACATTTAATTTCATCGATATGAGGCATAATGAGCAGATATTGAGCCAGTGAGGCATAGCTGAATGTTTGAACCCATGAATTTAAAAAGGCATGGCCCATTTTGTGGTATTTCTAAACAGTAAATATATCATTTGCCAACGTTTCGCTATCAAATTATAGTAGTTTTTCTTCTGGCACTCACTTGAGGAAAAACCACAAAAAGACTCTTCTAATACCTTCTCCTTACTGGCTCCTATTCAAAGGTAAATGGAGGGCGGTAAAATTAATGGAAGATATATTCAATTACTTCAAATGCATCAACCAAAAGAAAACCTGTTTTAGGACTGCATTGCAAACTGTGAGATTACATCAGCCTCACTCAATCTTCCATTCCAACGGCACATAACAAAACTGAGGACTGGTCATGTGACTAAGCACCTCCTTGGCAGAGCCTGACTCTTCCACCTCAGACCTCACCTGGGTCAAAGCCAGGGAAACACCTGTCCCTTAGCCTTCTACCTTCTGGGTGCCACACATGTAAACTTTCCCACCCAGGAGGAGGCAGGTTCCAGGGCACCCAGCAACCTTCCATTCTCTCTCTGTGACTGTTCCCTTGACTTTCTCACCCACCAAGATGGTGAGGCAGGAAAGGATCTTTCTGGATAACTGAGAGGAGCTCCCAGGTGTGTCTGTCCTTAAGTCTTCATACAGAGTGACACCAGAAAACAGATCTAAAGTTTTACATTTCACTATGAAATTATATTCTACTACTTTTAACTCAAATTTTTAAAGGAATAAGATTATTAAACTAAGTCAATTTTTTTTTTACATTTTATGGGCCAAAAAGAATTTTTTTTTGGTTCTTTTTTTCGGAGCTGGGGACAGAACCCAGGGCCTTGCGCTTCCTAGGTAAGCGCTCTACCACTGAGCTAAATCCCCAGCCCCCCAAAAAGAATTTTTAAAGCAATATTTTAAAGATGTCATTCATTAAATTAGGGGTATGACAGTTACACCAATTAGAAATGCTTTAACATTTGGAAGTACATAGCATTTTGTTTTTGTTGTTGTTTTGTTTGTTTGTTTTGCTTTTTTTAATGAAAGCTAGTCTTAAATTTGTTTAAAAAGCAATTGACAGAACCTTCATGGAACTCAGCCTATGGCTCTGGCAGTGTAGCTCAGTCGGTAGAGCACTTGCTTGCACAAAGCCCTGGGTTTGATTCCCAGCACCACATACACCAGCTGTGGGAGTGCACATCTGTGATCCCACCACTTTGAAGGAAGAAGAGGTCATGGTCCTCTTGGCTCCACTGGAATTCAATGCCAGCCTGAGCTACGTGAGACCTTGAAGAAATGGAGAGTAGGGAGGAAGGACAGGGAAGGAAAGGGAGAGAAACACAAGAGGCAGAAGTTTGTCCATCCTGACTTTAGCAATGGGAGAGAGAGAAGGGATCCATGTTTGAGGAAACTTGAAAGAAAAGAACACTAAGTGTATCCTTTCTTTGGCTTGGGCGTTTTGGAGGAGAGTGAGGTAAATCAAACTACAGGAAAGGAAACATGGACAATATAAGAACAACTCTGCGTTTATTTGGAGTCTGCTCTGCTATGGCTGTGCATGCCACAGACTTACAGAAACAACAGGCTTGGTAAACTAACTCCAACATTCAAAAGTACCTTACACATATCACGCTATGAATGTCCTATTTTACAATCCCAACAGAGCATAACTACCTGTGCCTTTGAATCATGGAAGCAGAAGATGTTCCCAGCTGTAAGTAGCTGACAAAATCCCAACTATCAAATGCAATCTCTAACACACAAAACATTAAAACAATGACAACAAGCTGTTACCAAAAATTTTTTTTAATTTTTTTAAATAAAAAAAAAGAAGCCATGAACATGAGAGGGTGTAAGGGAAGGGGGACCCAGAGAGAGGGAAGAGACAGGAGGGGGAATGGAGAGATGTAAATACAGAGTTCATGTATGAAATTATTAAAACAAATAAAAAAATTGAAAACGAAAACCAAGTGTTAGAAAGATACTCCAGTGGTTCAAAGCCTCCCCGAGCATCTAGAGGCCCAGAGTCTGGTTCCCAGCATCCATGGCAAGTGGCTTACAACTGACTGTAACTGCAGCTCCAGATCTGACACTCACTCCTAGCCCACATAGAACACGTGCTCACACAGACACACATGCATGTGAGTAGATAAAAACAAATCGTGTAAGAGACAAATGAATGTCGCAGATGGTGATTTACCTCCTACTGCTGTGACACTGAGCAAAGCAGCTTGGGGACAGAAGGGTCTCCTTGTCTCACTGTTACAGCAAGAGAAGTCATCAGAGAAGGAACTGGAGCGAGGAACCGAAGCAGCAACCATGGACGAGTGCTGCTTCCTGACTTGCTCCTCCTGGCTTGCTCAGTTTCCTACTTATACAACCCAGGACCCCCTGCCCAGGGGTGGCACTGTCTGTCCATTGTGGTCTTGGCCTTCCCAAATCCACTAAGAAGCAAGAAAAGGCCCCCCAGGTTTGCTACAGGCCAGTCTCATGGGGACATTTCCTCCTCCGGGGCGTCCTCTTCTCAGAGGGCTCTAGTGAGCAACCACCCCTCAGTTCCTGTTATAGCCTCTGGAGTACCTTTTCTAATTGGATGCAAATAGATTCTCTCACACAAGCCTCCACCACATAAAGCAGAGGTTTAGTGGGCTGTTTGGTTTTGTTTTCCTATTGGAAAAAGATTTTTTTAAAGAAAAAAATAATGATCACCAGGAAGAACCCAAGTTAGTTGGAACTTCAGAGGTGGTCAGGTAGCTCACACCTGTAATCCCAGAACTCGGGAAGTAGAGGCAGGAGAACGGCTGGGTTTGAACGTCTTTTAAGGCCAGCCTAATGCTACATCGTGAGTCCCAGGTCAGAAAAATAAAACTTCAGGGAAATCCAAAGCCAGCTTTGCTTCAGATTCCCCCCAAACTAATGCCCTGACCAGGTAGATTCCCTACCACAGGCTGGGAGGTTCTGTCATAGAGCTCTGCAGCCCCTGGACACACATCTTGCCCTTCCTCAGTGAGCCCTCTGTACCTACACTTAGATCCCCAGATACTACACTGCCCACAGCCTCGCCTAAACTAACACAGCCTCATTCAGGTAAAACTGTGATCTTTGGCATCGTGCTCCAACTCAGAAAGGTCAAGCCCACACCGGCCAGTATTTGGGGCAATTATTAACATTATGCCCTCTGTCTCTCTGCCACAATGTAAACTCGTGAAAAGAAAATGCGATGTGGCCGCAGGCCAAAAGAAAGGAAGCAAAAACATAGTGGGGTGCACAGGGCAGAGGTGTTACCATCAATTCCCCAATCTAAACTCATAATACCGACACCAGTGACAAGGCAAACACAAGAGCTCTCACATGATCCACCTGGTTGGACCAGAGGGACTGCGGGAAGGCGGGGCAGCAATCCGCTCTCACCTTCAATACCAGTCAACAAACCACAGTGCAAACCCTAAAATTAATAGATATATATAGCCACAAAAATAATGCCCATGTGGCACTAATGTGCACATTCCTGATAGAGACAGAGCCACCTAACTCCATTATCAAACCTCTTGATGGCTAACAAGAGACCACCGCCCACACAAACACACTTCCTATCCATCTACTAACAGGGAACTAAAACAAATGACTGACATCCTGACGTCAGGCACCCCTCCAGCCAGAATGAGAGTCTTTACAAGATTTCTAAGCACAGCATTCCTTCTGGAAAGTGCCCTGCCCCAAGCCTCACCACAAGCACCCGTCTGCATTCACCACGCGGAAGCCCTCACAGCTCCCTCTCCTACACTCTCAAGCAGAAGCATGGGTGGAAGAAGCAGAGGTTTAACCTCTGGCTTGAGCACAAATGGAATTACCCGGCCCGCTCACTCGTTATTTAAAAATGCAAAGCACAGGCTAGAGTTCATTTGTCACTTGGAGAAAGCACTGCGCTTTTATGACGAGAATTCATTTAGGAGACACTCTCAGCACCGTTTTCCCCTTAACCTTCCCAATTCATCTCGCCTCCGCCGCTTTCGCCTCCGCCGCTCTTCCACAGCAAACTTTATGTGCAACTTTAAGGCTGTGTGCTGCACATCACAGGGGCACTGGTCTCCGAAACCTGAAGAGCAATGGGAAAGAGGGGATGACCGCAGCGGCCAGCAGTTTGCCCTCTCCTGACCTAGCATTTAAAAAGAACAGGAGCTGCCGGGCTTTGTAAAGAGTTCAAAGGAAGAGAGGCTGGGGCAGCCTTTACTGCACTGAGAAATTAAACCTGGAGCATTTGGTTCTCTTAAAAAAAAAACATTAAATGAGAAATAGCAAAAAGAAATCAACATTTTAACATGGTTCACTTGCTTCAGAGGAGTGGTTCTTAACCTTAATGCTGCCACTCTTTAGTACAGTTCCTCATGTTGTGACCATTCCCAACCATAAAATTACTTTTATCACTACTTCATAATTTAACTTTGCTATTGTTATGAATCATAATGAGAATGTCCGTGTTCTCCAACCGTCTTAGGTGACCGTTGTGATTGGGAAAGGGTCAGTTGACACCCAGAGCCACAACCCACAGGTTGAGAACCACTGCTTTCGAGATAGCTCACAACAACCTCACAGGCTGATAAGCAATCAGTCTCAGACAGCGAACTTTTGAGACTTTTCTAGGCATTATCCAGGCTTAGCTCTGCTCTTTTCTTCTGCTTCAGTCCTAGCAATGGAACACAGGGCCTTGCACATACCATGCTCTACCACTGAGCTCCCTGGCCCCACCGGGCAACAGCTTAGACCATTCGGACAAACTCGGGCATGCGCCTAGTGAGCAGACCCAAACTTTGACACGGTGAGCAAACCCAGTCACACCGCTTCCCTCACTGTCAACCTCAGAGCAGTCTATAAACAGGGATAATCTTATCCACTCCTACACCTCATAAAGCTGAACTTTAAAAATAAACTTTGGGGGCAGGACAGAAGGACCAGGGCTTACGAGCACTGGCTGCTACTGCAGAGGGCCAGCTTTGTTCCCAGCACCGCACGGCAGCCTACACCGTCTCAAACTCCAGGGGTTTCAGCTCTCTTCTAACCTCTGCAGACACCAGGCACATACATACATGCAGCCAAAACACCCATCCACATAAAATATAATGTAAAAACAAGCTTTTGCAGGGTATACTGGCATAGGCCCTTAACCCCAGCACTCAGGAAGCAAAGGCAAATGGATCTCTATGAGTTCTGGGGCAGCCTGATCTACACCGTGAAAGTAAGTTCCATGCCAGCCAGGGGTACTGAGTGATCCTGTCTTGGGAAAAGCAAACAAATAAAGCCACTTTACCATCAGAGAAGCTTCTTTGTGCAGTAGATGGAGGCCACTAGAAAGATCCACAACTGGTCAAATGCAGAAAACAAGCAGCCATGGTGAGCGCAGCCACAACTGGAAGCCCACACCACAAGCCCACACCAAAGGTTCTGGGAACATCGCACTCTCTTGATGGAAAGACTGTAGGAGCTACGGGAGCGAGACAGTAATTTCTAGACGAGACCGCCATGCTACACCCACAAAATCTCAACAATATGGCTGCCTAAGAAGACTGCCTAACTTCTTAGGTGACAGGGGATTTCACAGGGTTCCATCTCGACACAGGTACAGAGAGTCAACGGCTGCTGAGAGAAGGTGAATCCAGCTTCTCCAGGTATGTGTATATGTATACGTGTATGTGTATGTATATGCTGTATATGTATATGCTGTATATGTACATGCTGTATATGTGTATGCATGTATATGTGTATGTGCATGTGTATAGGTATATGATGTGTATGTGTATGTATATGCTGTATATGTATATGCTGTATATGTATATGATGTATATGTGTATGCATGTATGTGTATGTGTATGTGCATGTGCATGTGTATGTGTGAGGGTATATGATGTGTATGTGTATGTATATGCTGTATATGTATATGCTGTATATGTATATGATGTATATGTGTATGCATGTATGTGTATGTGTATGTGCATGTGCATGTGTATGTGTGAGGGTATATGATGTGTATGTGTATGTATATGCTGTATATGTATATGATGTATATGTGTATGCATGTATATGTGTATGTGCATGTGTATGTGTGTGGGTATGTGCATGTGTATGTGTGTGAGTATATGATATGTATGTGTATGTATATGCTGTATATGTGTATATGTATATGTATAGTGTATATGTATGAACATACACACACACACAATTATAGAAGTCATGAACTCGAGAGGGAGTGAGTAGGACACAGGAGAAGCTGGCAGGAGAGAAAGAGGGGATGATGTAAACACAATATACTCATCTATGAAATTCTCAAAAAGAAGTTCAAACAACTTTAGCACAAATGACTTCATGCAGCAGGAAGCACCATCACTGAAGATGACAGCAATAACTGTTCATCCTTCCCCAATGCCAAAGGTGCAAAAGCAAGACCGCAGCACTGTCCACCCATCCTGCCCTACTTTACGTGCGTGTATAGTAACTCCAGAGTGGCCAGGACTGAAACAGGGCTACCACCCCTGCACCAAGAAGTCATTGGAAAACTTAAACAGTGGTACTGAAGGTATCACTGATTTGGTGGGGGAGGGGATATAGTGAGTGCAGACAAATGACTGACCCTCTCCAGAGCCCAGTGGGAGTTCTGCCATCTGCACACGTGAGCACACACACATTCATGTGCTCAAGGTTTTTTGTTTGTGTGATTATGAGGATACAATCTAGCGCTGGGTTACCCCCAGCCCTGTTTATTTCTCTGTTATCAGGGTGGCTCTTGCAGCCACAAGCTAGGAACCCCCAGCTACATTCTACTGAATGGCTAACTAAACCATAAAGACAAAATAAGAAAGGATGGGTTCATCAAAGTGTTCTTCTGGCTAAGATAACCAGGGTCACACAGATCTGTGCTGAGGGGCCCTCCATCACACCCTGCTGCAGTTATAAGGCAGAAAGTCCTAGTGATCCAAGGCAGGTTTGAAATAAACCAGGTCATCACACATGAAATAGAAAAGTTCCTTCGTTTGAAAAGCAGGCCCCCCAACTAAGGTATCATCTAGGAACATATGTTTACACACAGTCGGCAGCTGTCTCAGCAGCTCTCAAGAACAGGGTCCAAGGGCAACAACCAAAGCAGAGGCCTGGGCCATGGATTTGCATTGAATCTAAAGTTGCTTCAGCCTTAACGCATATTTTTTTTTAAATACTGAATATTCACAGTAACCCAAGAAGCATGTTAGAGGAGGGAAAACAGGATGAGAAGCCTCAGGCCAGCTCTTAGCATCTTCACCTGGCTGTCAGAAACTCTTCTTCTCAGGATTTTGCATACAACAGAATCACCTAGGTTATTAAATGCAAATTGTGAGGCTTGGGCTCCACCCTCAGAGTTTCTGATTCAGCGGTTCTGGGAATTGACATTGTGATGGGTTCTAGGAGAGGCTGGTAATGGTGTCCCCAGATCCACCATCTACCCACGCAAGCACACACACAACCATGTGCTCACAAGGTACCATAGTTTCTTTTCCTTCTCTTTCTCTTTAGTTTGCTTTCATTGCTGCAATAAAACATCCTGACAAAAGCGACTCACGGAAGAAAAGATTTATTCAGCTCGCGGTTCAAGGGATAGTTCATCATGGCAGGGATTCAAGGCTGCGGGAGCTTGGGGCTGATGGCGATACTGAATCCATAGTCAAAAGCATAGAGAAATCAATACTAGGACACGGCTCAACCTCTCCACTCTGGATAGTCCTGAATTCCTACTGTGGGAATGATCTCACCCACAGTTAAGATGGGTCCTCCTACATCATCAACCCAATCAAGACCACTCCTCATGAATATTCTGAAAGACCACCTCTTGCTACCTAATACCCACAGGTTTGCCCAGACCCTGTCAATAGGACAATTAACATTGACCATTACACCAGTCTATAGAACTGGAGCCCCACTCACATAGAATATCCCAATTCCTTAAGCATTTGCACAGCATCATCCAGACACCAAGGCAAATTTAAAAAGCAAAAGATACTGCTCTCGATGGTGGTGCCCACTGTGCATGTTGGTTGGCCTGAGTATTCAAGGCACTCAGGAAGCTTCCTGATAACTGGCAGTGGCTGCTGGAAATTCTCACCACAGACAGATACAGAGGAAGGACTTGGAGTGGTTTTGTATTGAATTTCCACCCCCAGGACACAATAAACAGCAAATTGGTGCTCTGAGGATTTACTCAACCACTTAGAAGTCCCTTCATGGCTCCAGAGCTGTGGTTTGCAAATTGTGCTCCATAGACTCCCAGTCACCCCAAGGGCTGGGGCGGGAGAGAGAAGAGACATGATAGAAACTAGCTTGTCGCCTCTGCCGCTCCCTGAACCAGAGGCTCAGCTTTTCTCCAGCAAACGTGCTGATATAAGTCACAGTTCTTACTGATGATACTGCCATCCTTCTGTAGGAATATTAAAAGGTTTTAGAACCACCAGTGGATTTAATTATACCCGGGTCTCTCCATTTCTGATTCTATTATACTGCAGCTTGAATGGGCCCTTCAAAGACTTGTATGTTGGAAGTTATTCTTCAATCAGAAGTAGAGAACTTTGCAGAGATCCTGGATCATGAAGGTTCTGATTCCACCCTCTTTTTAAAGATTTATTTTTTATTTATTATATATGAGCACACCATAGCTATCTTAAGACACACCCATTACAGATGGTCATGAGCCACCATGTGGTTTCTGGGATTTGAACTCAGGACCTCTGGAAGAGCAGTCAATGCTCTTAACCACTGAGCCATCTCTCCAGTCCCAAATCCACCTTCTTGATACTGTGATAAGATGTTGTCATCTGCCAACAACATGGTCGAGAATCAAACCAAGTTAAAAAAAAAATCACACAAGGGGTTGGGGATTTAGCTCAGTGGTAGAGCGCTTGCCTAGCAAGCGCAAGGCTCTGGGTTCGGTCCCCAGCTCCGAAAAAAAGAAAAGAAAAAAAAAATCACACAAAAATTTCATAATGTTTACAAGTTTGCCACACGCAAGTCATAAACCATACAGTGGGATATATCTGATTCCACTGAGAGGTTCCTAACTTAATGGAAGATTGGGAGACAGTAGAAATGGGGGAGGCAGGACCCTAATGAAAGGAAAGGGCTTATTGCAAGGTGTTTCCCCAGTGATTATATCTTGTCCTGGCGTCCTCTCTCACCTCCTTTATCTCCCTGGATACCATGAGGGAAAGCAGCTCTATGCCTTTCCAACCGTGGTTTTCTGCCGCACTACCACTACTAGAAAAATAAAATGAAGCCAAGAAAATGTTGACTGAAGTCTCCGAAACTATGAGCAAAAGTAAATCCTCCCTCCACTAAGCTTGAGTTCCTTATGAATCGTGGCAGCAGTCGGAAGCAAATGCAAAGGGCGAAGATTTGATAAGACACTACTAAATCAAAAATCACGAACCAGCCCAAGAGGCTCACAAAGCCTCCGCACAGCATAAGAATGAGTGATAATCAGTCAAGTCACATTTGTGTCTAGACTTCATTTACAGGAGCTTCCACACTCACTGAAGGCAGCCACTGAACCTGCATGTTAAGGAACCTTAAAAACAGATGTGCTCCTTTGATGGCTACTCTTACTTAATCTTGCCCAGCCATGTAGATACCAGTCAGAAATCAGGATCTTTTCAGCAAGTGACATGGTGATACTGTGTCCAAAAGAAGATGTCACATATTGGTGTTTATTTTCGAATAACATCACCTACTACACCAGCTTAAACTTTTCTTTATAGCACATATTTGTAAACTACAGGCCATGCTATATATAAAGCACCAGGAACGTTACTGTGATCCACACAACACAACACAGCACAACACAACACAACACAACACAGCACAACACAGCACAACACAACACAACACAACACAGCACAACACAGCACAACACAGCACAACACAATAGCTGAAAGGAAAATAATGGGGAGCCAGATGGGCACACTAGGAACTTTAATTAATAACTCACTCATAATGCCAGCATTCAAAACCACCTGTGGCAGACAAAGGAAGAGGTGGAACCTTCTAGGTAGACTTTATTTCCTGGGATAGTGGAATTATCCAGAGTCGTGAAGGTGCCTTCTCTCATGAACACCGCCTACCTTGAACATGCCACCATCAATTCAATTAAGAGAGCACCCCCATTTTCTGTCCTTCTCCACAAAATCTGTCATGCCTCTGTCCATTTTTATTCAACTTTCCAACATTTTAAGACATGGTGTCTAGGGGCTGGGGATTTAGCTCAGTGGTAGAGCGCTTACCTAGGAAGCGAAAGGCCCTGGGTTCGGTCCCCAGCTCCGAAAAAAAAGAACCAAAAAAAAAAAAAAAAGACATGGCGTCTATTCCCTGGAAGACGGCCTGGCACATTTAAATGCAAGACTGCACAAAGAAAATGCTTACACCCTCCACATAACCTTAAACATATTTCCATACAACGACATGGTCTAAGCCCTGCCCCATTTTCCCAGCTTCAGAAATCTTCCCTTCCCAGGGGCCTTGAAATCATCTTCTCTTCATTTGCTCCTTCAGTGAGCTATTCTGTTTACAGCTTTTACTGCGCTTGCCCTCACCCAACACTTACCATTGTAAATTCTTCTCCTGATTTTGGAAATGAAAATTTTTAAGCAGGCAATTAAAAAGACAAGTAAACCTGATCTTAACAGGACCAGACTTAGCTAATGAGACACAATGACAACGGCATGGCCGGCTGCCAAGGTATCACAAGCAGTATGAGAACTCGATTCGAAATAGCTGAGAGCTGAGAAACCGTGGCCTCTATATTCTACCTTTTGTCAGGTTGATATTGTATTCCGGGTATGAAATGAAAATTTTGTGGTAGTTTAGTAAATGTGAGTCGTGGTTGATAGTGACACAAAGACTTACTAACTAGATATGAGGAATCTACCTGTGTAGATTATCGAATATTGCTAAAAAGTTCATCTCTCACAATATTAGACCTAAGATGACCTTTAGCCTAGGACAGTAGATCTCGATCTGCCAAATTGTATTTAGCCAATACAATTTCAAAAATATGTTCTCCTATATTGGGAGAAAAATAAACTCTTAAAATGCAAAAATTCAGGGGCTTAACTACCTTAAGTTTTCTTTTATTCCGTAGTATCCATAAAATAAGAAACAATCTGTCTTAATATGCAAAAAGATGGAGGATGCTGATTCCAAGCATATGAAAAGCCTTCCTCACTCCCACTGTTGTAGCTCGGGTCGCTCGACAGCAGTGGCATTAATGCTGTAAGCCATCCTGCTCCAATGCTGTTCTACTCTGTGCCTTAGAAAGCACCACTGCAAGTCGACACTGGAGATAAATCAGGGAGATTAACACAGTGCTACCTTGAAGAAGCAATTAAAAAGGGCTGAAAAGCAGCAGCTAAACCCCAAACCGTTTGCTCCTTCACAACAGGAAGCTGAGGATAATATTATTTGCTAAACATAAATCACTGAGATCTAGCAAAACTTCTTAAATGGTATTCCAGGTGGAAACGCTGAGAGCCAAGAGCCGGCTACACAATCATTTACTTCCAGCTCTGAAAACAAACTGGACCAGTTTGTCTTGCGGCTTCTAAGAAAATGATCATTCAGACCGATGGAAAGATCAGAGGAAGGGCTTCCCTGGGGCCGTGCTCCTTTGCTTTTAGTCCCCACTCTAGGCAGCTTCTAGCAGTATTAGGTTTCTAACAAACATTTGCCGCCGCCTCCTCCTCCTCCTCCTCCTCCTCCTCTTCCTCTTCTTCCTCCTCCTCCTCCCTTCTCCCTCCTCCCTGCCTATGTTTAAGCCTTTAGACACCAGAAAGCAAATTCCACCATCAGTTTTACCTTCTTATATACTTTAAGGGTAAATTCACATTTTTTTCAGTCAAGTTAGAAGAAGAGAGAGAGAGAGAGAGTGAGTGAGCGTGTGTGTGTGTGTGTGTGTGTGTGTGTGTGTGTGTGTGTGTGTACACATGCATTTTTTTCATCCTGACTCTGAGAGGTTGTTCGGGGAGGTTCTCAGTGAGGCAGCCATTGCTAAGGCTCTTACTCACATGCAGCCGGTTGGCAGCAGTCTGGCTTCTCTCTCCACTTCCTCATGTTAAAGTCCCTGGGACAGAGAGGCTTTGAGAACCTCGGTACCCAGGTCAGCCACATGTTTGTTAAAGGTGCAATGTTAACAGTAGAAATGCTTCAGCGGGTGCTGCTGCGTCCAACAACTGAAGGTTTTGTGGAGACGCTCTTCCTGGGGCTCTTTCTCCTGAGTAGCATGGGAAAGGCCAGCTCCAGATAGAGATCCACTGTGCCCCAGAAAAGTAACTCTGCTGCATGGAGTAGGAGACGAGGAGACAGGCCAGACAAAAGCCAGTCCCTGCATCAGACTAAAGCGTCATTTAGCTTTGAAGTTTACGGTAACAGGAGGCTCTGTATTAAATCTCTGCTCCCCTCACCCCCCCACACACACACACATTTTAGATCTTTATTCTCCAGCTCCAGAAAGTCCTTCGCACTCAGTGAAGGAACCAAACACAAAATGTCCATGCAAACCTTGTTCACATCTGCCAAAAGCTACATTACAAGCTGCTTCAAAACTCCGGTTTGGTCTGATTTCTCCACACCCATGTGCTGATCGCACCACACACACCTCCTTGGCCCAACACAGGAACTACTGCTTTCCTCATTCCTTCCCTAAAAGGGGAATTGCCTCCCAAAGCACTTGGCAAGGAATTGTCGAGAACTTCACTCCCTCCACAGACCTTGTCCTGATGCTGTTTCTTCCCCTAAAACAGGTCTTTGAGGTTGTTCGAGCCTATTTATAGCAAGCTGACTACCTGACAACTTTCCTCTCTGTCTCCCAATTTCCAGCTGCTGCACAGGGAGTGCCCTATTCCAGGACACCTGTAGATGGTCAAGGTGCTAAACTCACTGGCTTTGCCGATGACAGGAAGTTAGGTAGCCTACTCCTTAATATATGTCCATTTTATTCATTTTAGCCAGTACAGATTTCCATTAATGATGGAAAGACAAAACTAACAATTAAGAAACACATATAAACCAGGCATTATGTTGTAGCCTGATTTTGTTCGTTTGGGGTTCGTTTTGGCGTTTTTGGTTGTTTTCATTTGGGGTTTGTTCATTTGTTTTTATTATCTCAAATGTTTATTTTTACCACGTTCACACATTTTCCTTTTATTGAAAATAGACTTCACTCTCATGTAATATTTACCTGGATTACAGTTTACCCCTCCTTTATTCTTTCCACCTCTTCCCCATGTCCCCTCCCATCTGGATCTACGCACACCTCCCTCTGTCTCTCATTAGCTTCTAAGGCATACTAATAAAATATAGTGAGAAAAAACAAAAACTAATACACTGGAATAGAACAAAACAAACAAAAGGAAAAGAGTCCAAGAAAGGGCACAAGACATAGATATAGTCACAGAGGTCATCCCAACACTTGGGAATTCCAAAAATAGCACCAAACTGGAAGCCATAATATATGTAATATATAATAAGCAAAGAACCTGTAAGGTAAAAAGATATATTTACATATATATTAAATAAAGATTAAAAATAAGATAGAATTAAAAACAATAAAAATGAGCAAAGCCCCGAGAAAACACTGTGAGACAAGGAACCTGAAATGGTGCTGCTGAGTTCGCTTTCTGTTGGCATCTACCGCTGGATGTGCAGCCTACCCTTTAGAGTAGTCTGTTTCCCCAGTGAGACTCCTTTAAAGAAAACAAAATTCCCACTCACAAGCTATAAATTAGAGATAGCTTCTGGTTTGGGGATGGAGGCCTGTGTCTACTTCTCCTCTCAGCTCTAGGACCCTGTCGAGTGCAGGCCCGTGCAGGCCCGTGCAGGCCAGAGCAGGCCCTGTGCCTGCTGCATCAGCAAGTCCTCATGTGCGTCAATCCTGTTGACTCAGAGGGCTGTGTTTCCTTCGTGTCCCATCTCCTCTGGCTCCTTGTGCCCCCTCCTCTGTAGGGTTCCCTCACTGGAGCAGAGGTATTTGATGGAGACATCCCATTTAGGGCTGATTGTTCCCAGGACTCTTGTTCTCTGTGTGGTGCACTCCTAATCCCAGTTACTGCAAGCCTATCAAGATACCTCCCTATTGTCAACATTTATCCATCCAATCATTAATTAACTTTCCTTGTGATGTACACCTGTAATCCCAGCACTTGGGAGACGGAGGCAGCCTGAGCTATACATAGTGAAACAATCACAGAGAAAAGCAAAAGGGGAGGAAATTCTCCATCTCTTCTATCATTTCTCAACATCTATTCATTAAAAGCTCGCTCCCGCTCTCTCTCTCTCCCCCTCCCTCCCTCTTTTTTCCTTTCTCTCTTTCTCCCTCCCTCCCTCCCCCCTCGCTCTCTCTCTCTCTCTCACTCCCTCTCTCTCTCTCCCTCTCTCCCTCCCCCCTCTCTTGTGGGGGGGCACATGAGTGGAGATCAGAGGACAGACAACCTTAAGTGCCCTTTTCTGTCTCTGCCTCCCACTTTCCTTTCTCTACATCCAATCTTCTGGTAGAGGTAGACAGGGATTGTAGATGCCAACACTACTGGGACCAACCTACATGTGGGTTCTAGTGAGGCAAACTCAAGTTTGTGCAGCACAAGCCATCTCCTCAGCCCTGGAATCATGTTTAAAAATGTAATTATTTAGTGTTGGAGGTAAAGCTAGGGATAAAGTGCTGCCCCAGGCTACACAAGCCCCTGGCGTCTAACTCCAGAATCACATTAAAATGTATACATAATGCTGTTCACTTTCAAACACTAAAACACAAGGAGGGCAAACGATGGTTATTTCCAGGTGGCCAGATTACAAGCAGTTCACTTATTAGTCTATTGATCTGGGTAATACTGGGATTGAACCCAAGGCTTCAGACATGTTAGATGTCTCTATCCCCAGCCCTCTTTTTTTATTTTTTAATTTTTAGTGTTGAGACAGATGTCACTATGTTGCCCAATCTGTCCTTGAAGATATTCTCTAGTGAGAGAAAGGGCTCACTTGGGATTCCATCCTTAGCTTCCTCTGTTGTTGGACTGCAGGCCTCAAGCATTAGGTCCATCCTTAGCTTCCTCTGTTGTTGGACTGCAGGCCTCTAGCATTAGGTCCAGCCTCAGCTCCCCTGTTGTTGGACTGCATGCCTGTAGCATTAGGTCCAGCCTCAGCTCCCCTGTTGTTGGACTGCAGGCCTGTAGCATTAGGTCCAGCCTCAGCTCCCCTGTTGTTGGACTGCATGCCTGTAGCATTAGGTCCAGCCTCAGCTCCCCTGTTGTTGGACTGCATGCCTGTAGCATTAGGTCCAGCCTCAGCTCCCCTGTTGTTGGACTGCAGGCCTGTAGCATTAGGTCCAGCCTCAGCTCCCCTGTTGTTGGACTGCAGGCCTGTAGCATTAGGTCCAGCCTCAGCTCCCCTGTTGTTGGACTGCAGGCCTGTAGCATTAGGTCCAGCCTCAGCTCCCCTGTTGTTGGACTGCAGGCCTGTAGCATTAGGTCCAGCTTCCTTTTGTGTCACTCTATGGGAGCAGGGACTTCATCATGAGATGTATGTGTTTATTTATGCATTTTACACAATAATGTACTTAACTCTTAGAGAACCAGGGCAGATTCCCCAGAGGGCCAGTAAGAAGGGGTTGAGAGCACGTATGCTGAACGTAGCTGTACCTGCTAATCATCCTCTGCTGGCCTTGCTTCCTCCTCTGACCTGGTGGTCCTCTTTGTGACCAGTGTAGTCCTTACATTCCCCAGAACTAAGGTTTAGAACAGAGAACGGTTCCTTTGTGCTGCCAGGTGGGCTGTTCAATTAGACTAGTGGTTCTGTCTAGACTTCCAGACTGCTCTCAACAAGAATTGTTTTTATGTTTGTTTTACCTGTCTCCACAGAGCTGAGCTTTCAACACACAGAGGAACCGTAATCCCTATTTGTTAAACATAAGGTAAACAACGCACCAGTCAATTAATGAACAGTGCAGTCAGCCCAACCCTCTGCTCCTCTGCCTTTAGGAAGCATCACTGTATTCTATACAGTAACAAAGCAGAACTGTGTCCACCTGACTAAAGTCAGGCCGGCTGGTGAGACTCCACAACACACTACCGCTCGGGAAAAGAAAATGCTTTCTTTTTGACCAGCTCTGTGAAGAAGATGCAAGGACCTGAAAGAGTGGCATTTTGTAACATTGAGGCTGTCCATGTGTACTCCCTCTGTAGTTTCTGGTATAGGCTTGCAATGTCTGTGTGATAGTTAGATAATTGTCAACCTGACACAGCGTAGAATCACTTGTGAAAACTTAACTGAAGATTTTCTAAATTGGGTTGACCTATGGGCATGTCTGTGAAGATTGTCTTAATTAACTCAAGTGGGAAGAATCAGCCCACTGAGGGTGGTGCCATTCCCTAGTCTTGGGTGAGAGTGGGGAGAGGGTGTCCTGAACTGTTTTAGAGTAGGAAAGTCCAGCTTAGCACCGGCAAGCAAGCCAAGCGAGCTTCTATGTACTCACCTGTCTTTGCTTCTGATTGTGGACATAATATAAACAACTGTCTCAAGCTCCTTCTGTGTGACTTTCCCACAATGGTGGACCACAAACAGGAATTGTGAACTGAAATAAACCCTTTCTCCCTTTGGTTGCTTTTTGTCAGGGAACTTTATCACAGCAACAGAAATGAAACTGGAACACCCAGTTTTACTATTCCAGAGAGAATTAAGCCAACAAACACTGCAAGGCAGGAGTAGCTAACCCTGCCAAGAGATGACCTGCCCTCCTTTAATGACAGTTGTGGCTGTCTCAGTTTATAGCACCCACAAAGCCCTGGCAGGGCTTCCAGTCTTCTTAGACAAGATGCTATTATCACAGTGATGCTGAAGACTGGCTAATAACAGGGGAAACATCTTTGGCTTCAATAGCTCTAATTATATTTCTGTGAAACCTCAAACCAGTTGGCATACAAATTGCATAAAGAAAAATATGAGTTGTGTGTGTAAAGTTAATTTTACTAGATCCCGTGATGCTCCTGCTGCTGTTTCCCTAACACGGTGAACTACTAATTAGAGAGCTAAGTGGCTTAGAGGTCAAGTTGTCATCTGCACAAATTGGGGTTTTGAATGGCTGGTGGGAGGAGTCAGGGGTGTCTGGGATTTGACCTCCGAATGATACCCAGCCGCTCTTTCTGTCTCAAAGCACAGAAAAAGATGGTGTGAGGCTTGCCAGTCTTAGGCAGAAGAATCGCTGTTGGGGTGAGAGTAAACATGTAAGTGAGAAAGCAAAACAAAACACGTGGTCTGCATGGTCACAAACAAGCTGAACATGGAGGGCTGTATTCATAAGTATTCCCAATCCAACTTCAGTAACTAATCTTTCAAGCAGTTGTAATGCAACATCAAGATCAATCTCTGTGATTTTAAAAATGCTCCCAGGAAAGTACCTGTGTGCCTTCCAGGGTGCTTTGCGTTTGACTATCACCTTTGCGCCTCCCAGGGTGCTTTAACTATAAACTCTGCTTCAGAGTCCTGAGGCCTGATTTGCCTAAACCTTGTTCTGTTTCCTTCCCTAGACTGTGATTTTTTCAAGTCCATGAAAGTTTAAAACAAACACAGCCACCAATACACAGCCATGTGATACAGGGGAAGAAAGGCAATCAGCCCACCACAGCTCACCAGCCTCCCTATTCTTCAGAGAAACCATCCAGTCTACAGAATGCTACATCCCCTACAGGGGACATCTGCAGGTCCACTGTCATCTTCCAGAACAGATTCCTCGGCCCATAGAGAAGACAGGAGATGGCAGTCTTCCCCATCCGTAATGAGACTGGCTCCAAATGTGCCTCAGAGGTAAAATGCCATAATCAAGAGCAGCCTAATGCCAACATGAACCCTCTGGGGGATCCACTGCCTTGACCAGCAACAGTTAAAAGACCAAATTTTATCACGCACCCACAACAAAATCAAAAGGACATTGCATTGTGCCTAAAAGCCCGGGTGTCCAGTTCTACGGCATTCCCTGGAAATACAGCCCTAAAAGAATTATCTACAAATTTAAAAGGTGTCCAGTAAATAGGTGCTAAATATATTACCATATATTCACATGATGAAATACTACAGAACAATTATATACCATGTTATTAAGTAAGGATAGCACTAACCTGCTGGGCATGTGACACACACCTGTAACCTCAAGAAGATGATTAGTTCAGACCAACTGGGCTACGTACAAAACCTTACCTCAGACAAAAGGAAGAAAACGAGGAAGAGATCCAAAGCACTCAAAATATGTCGTCTGTCCCAAATATTTTAAATATGTGAACAAGTTCATTGTAGGCATTACACTAATTTAACGCTTATAGACTTGTGAGGGAGCTATTAGTATTATTATCCTGACTACAGTAAGGCACAGGGAAGTTAGGCGATTCCTGAGAGCTGCACAGCTGAGTAACAGACTTGCGCAGGATAATACGCAGCGGCATGGAAAGATGCTTTTGCCATAATAGCAAGTAAAAGTTTGCAACCACATGCTGACATTGTAGAAGAGCTACACATGTCGGTGCAGACATACGTGTTCCAACGTCTGCCCGAGGGACTACAAAGAAATGCATGGCAATTTCCACAGTTGATGAGAACTCAGTACTTTTTTAAATTCTTTCTAAATATTCAAGATGTTCTAGAACGTATACGTATTCCTTTTATAATCAGAAAAAAAAAAACCCACGGTGTTTAAAAACTGAAAAACTTGGCTGAGGCCGAAGGCCCAGGGTGCACATTTCCTTTCATTGGCGTGCTCGGACTTCCCGGGATCACACGCATGTTGGTCTGGCAGCACCGGCACTGAAAACCCAGGCATTTTTCAAATGAGTGTTGGCATAAAGCAACAGCCTAAGCTTCACATTCAATAACATCTCCCTTAAGAGCACCGTTAACCAGATTCACACATTGATTTCCACGAGACTCACTGATGAAAGGAGGCCTGTGAGGTTTGACTTACACATACAACTGGAAAGAAAAGGCTCTGTTATAACAACTGTCATCTGATGTACTTGAATTTTAGTGGAATTAAAGTTCTAAATACATGTGTTCCCCTGCTAACATGAGAAAAAAATTCAGCCAGTTATGAGTGGTCAACAGATCAGCAGGAGGAAGCTAGCTCCTTGGCTCTATTTTCATAGGTTCTTTATGCAAAGATGTGGAGGAAGTAGAACATTCTAGAAAAGAAAACTATCATAGCATTGGCCAAAAAGCCAGAAAAAACAACAGGTTCATTAGATTCAGCCTCCTATTTAAAATTATAGTTCAAATGTATTGAACTATATGTGTGTGTGCACACACACATGAACATATGCATATTTTTAAAAGTTACAGCAAAGACAAAGCTGAAAGGGAATCTGGGGAAATATCTACAGTGTAAATGTGAATTTTATTAATATAAAAGATAAGTAAGAGCTGTGGAAAAGGAAGCACTTGCCCAGCATATGAAAGGCCTGGGGTTCAAGCTTCAGCACCCTAAAATAGAAACGAATTAGGAGTACTTACAAACAATACAAAAAAGATAAGAAACAGCAACGGAAAGTTGCCAAATGATACAAATACGAAAATCCAAATAGCCCATAAATATATAAAAATAACCAATACACACACACACACACACACACACACACACACAGAGAGAGAGAGAGAGAGAGAGAGAGAGAGAGAGAGAGAGAGTATATGTTAGATCCATGAGTTCTGGTAAGAAGAAATAACCAAAAGACACCACTAATAAGAAAATAACGTATGTGACCTTCTCTGAGTAAAATTAAAAAAAAAAACATAGCAAGGGTATATATATAAACTATTGAATTAAATTATTAAATGAGGTTCCATTTTTATTTTATACTTTCACGTCTTACAATGTACAGAAATTACTTTAAATCAAACAACTTCCTTTCAAGCCAGGCATGGTGGCTCGTGCCTGTGTCCCAGTACTCAAGAGACTGGAGCAAGGGACTGACTGCAAATTAAAGCAACCTTGTCTACATGGCAAGTTCCAGGCCAGGCTGGGCTACATACAAAAGAAATACACATATGCAGAGGCCACTCATGGACTTCATATCACTAATCAGCAAACACACTTAAACCTTTTATGAAATGTCTGCTCATAGCAATTCCAGCAAAGCAATAAAAGTACTTTTGATGTACTTGTTATGTTGTTTTTTTTTTTAATTTGACTCAGAGAAGGTCACATAAGTTATTTTCTTTTTTAGTGGTGTCTTTTGGCTATTTCTCCTTACAGGAACTCATGGATGTAACATATACTGTGTGTGTGTGTGTGTGTGTGTGTGTGTGTGTGTGTGTGCTTGCGTGTGTATATGCGTGTGTGCATGTGTGTGTCTTTGTGTGTGTGTGTGTGTGTGCATGCACACACATGTATTGGTTATTTTTATATATTTATTGGCTACTTGGATTTTTATATTTGTACCATTTCCCACCTCCCTTCACTGTTTCTTATCTTTCCATATTGGAATCTAGAAAACTCCAAATTTGGAAGGATTTTGAGTAAAGGCAGATGTTCTTTGGCCCCTCACATGACACGGTGAGGTGCTGGCACACTCCTCCAGTGCACTTTAAGTCTCCTCTAGATCACATGTAATATCTAGCACATTGAAATGTTGTGCTAATGTTTCCTATGGTCTGGTGTTCAGAGTAATGAGAAGAAATGTGTTCATGCTCAGGACGTACACAATTTTTTTCTTTCAATATATTTAGCCTGAGACCCCAAGGATGTGACATCCACAAATACAGAGAACTGACTACACTTTAAAAATAGTCATGGAAAAAACATAGTTTAAAAATATAGGGGTTGGGGATTTAGCTCAGTGGTAGAGCACTTGCCTAGCAAGCACAAGGCCCTGGGTTCGGTCCCCAGCTCCGAAAAATTGAAAAGAAAAAAAAAAATATATATATATATATCAAGCCTGGTGGTGTACACCTATACTCCTAGCATTCCAGAGGCTGGTGAGACTCGGGCCAGCTGGAGCTGCCCAGCGAATTACTCCGAGGTTGATACACTAAAGAAATGCATGCAGCAGAAAAGCCGTCCATACCAATCTACCTCATGAGCACAACAAGCTACACCAACACAAATATCCATCCACAGGACACAGCTGGGATCTTTTTTAAGCAGAGAGACATATTTGCACTTCCTCCCTGATTTCCTTGCACAGGAATTCTTAGAGCCTTTGGAATTTGTAATGGATGGGGTGAGAGAGGTATCTCTTGGAAATCTGTGATGAGCTGAGGGGTTCTTGGAGGATAGAGGATGTGACCCATCATCACTGGATTACAATTTCCCCCATTCCTCTACCCTGACCTTCCTGTGCTCCAATCCATGGCCTCTGGGGAAAGAACAGAGGCAAGAGACAAGACTACAGTGTAGGCATGGTGGCATTCAAGAGGCTGTAGAAACAGATCTTAAGTTCAAAGACAATCTGGGCTCCATATACAGCAAAACTGCATCTCAAAAACAAGCAAACAAACAAACAAAAACAACAAAAAAAAACCAAAAACAAAAACACCACCAATGACCAATGAGCTAACCGAGTACGTACAGTAAAAATGGTAAAAACATTAAACAACAGAGTTTGGAGGGTTCCCTCACAAGTGAACAAGAACACATCCATATGATGGAGAATGAGGAAAATGAGGAGAAGCCCCAAGTCCCACAAAATAGAGAGGTGCTCCCAAGCTCAGACCCTTTCAGACTTCACTCATGCCATCCAGATATTGGTTTGTACACTTCACATGCTATTGTGAAAAGTTGGCAACTGTCAGCGTTCCCTCATGGAACTCTGATTGTAGCCAAGTTGGACAGAACTTGTTGGTGACCTGGTGGCCCTACCTGCAACTGGCATTTGAAATGAGAGTAAGCTTGTGGTACTGAGCCTATAACCTGTGAGGCAGTTACTGTAGGAAGTGAAGCCACTGGGCTGAAGAACTGAAGGACTGGGTTGCAGCACTCTGTGTGCACCTGGGAGGAAATCTGTCCTCTTTCAAAAAGATAGGGAGGGAGAGATTGGTCAAAGGATAAAGATTTCAATTAGGATGACTAAGTTCAAGAGATCTGCTATATAACATGGTGACAATAGTTAGCAACAATGTATTCTTGAGAAGTGCTGGACAGAGGGTGGAGCTCAATGAAGAGGGCTTACCTAGAATTCATGAGGCCTCAGTTCCATCCCCAGCTAAAGGACAAAGGAGAGTGCATTCTCCCAAAACTATGAAGTAATGCATATGCAAATTAGCAAGTCAGTCACTATGCATAGATTGTTGTACGTATAAATACATATTGCACATGTTGTATATATAAATACATGTAAGTTTTCATGTAGTTACATGTTCATGCAGGTGCATGTATATATACAGGTGTACAAGTATGTAGAGGCCAGAGACAACCTCGGGAATCATTCCTCAGACACTGTCTCCACCATTTTTTTTGAGATAGAGTGTCTGGCTGACTAAGAAACCCCAGGAATTTACCTGTCTCTGTCTCCCCAGAGCTGGTATTATAAAGGATTAGACCTTCCACCACACCCAGCATTTTTTATATGGGTTTTGAGGATCAAACTCAGGTCTTCATACTTGCAAGGTGAACATTTTACCAACTGAGTCATCTCCCTAGCCCATAAACACATGCAAGCCTAGCTGTTAGAGGAAGAAGTCAGTCTCCTCCGAGGATGAACTCCAGATAGGTTGGCCAATCCCAGGATGTCAGCCCTGAGCACAGATGGCCAACCCTAAATTCCCTCAGCAGGTTACATTATAGACGTAGATACATATCTGTAGCGATTGTAGCTGAAGAGTAAGAAGCTGGGAATTTGGGAAGAAATAGGCGGGGAGTGGGCAGGGAGGATGAAGTAAATACAGGAGTTACATAGGAAAGTCTCAGACAGGGGTTGGGGATTTAGCTCAATGGTAGAGCGCTTGCCTAGCAAGCGCAAGGCCCTGGGTTCGGTCCCGAGCTCTGAAAAAAAGAAAAAGAAAAAGAAAAGAAAAAGAAAATCAGACAATCAATCTCTAAGAGGAACTGCCTACAGTGCAGCCGTCAGAGTGAAAAAATTAGATAAAAGGCAGCTTCATGAATAAATAGAAGAACTTCAAGATACAACTTAAACGAAACAGCAAAACAGAGAGGTGGACATGCCATCTGCATCCATTTGTAGAGAGAGAAAAGGCAGCTAAAATTAAACATTATATTGTTTGGAAGCAACACACAAGAGGCAAATCCATTTTCTAACGAAAGAAAAAATTGTAGAGAGAATGTCTAAAAAATGAAGGCTAATCGTCATCCCAGGAGGCAACGTGGATACGAATCTGATACCCAAAGAGGAAATGTGAGAGCGGCTGGGGATGACAAAAGAGAACTCCATTTCCTAAGCCACAGGCACAGGGACTGATGCTCATTTCCTAGTTTCCTGTAAGTTCTGCAAGTACCGTCATTGACGGTTTTGGTGGTAGCAGTGCTCTGCCTCGCAGATGCCAGGCTAACAGGCATAGACTCTCACGCCCCGTCTACACATTCATTTATGTGAGTTTACATACATGTTTCTCAGTCTAAAGGCCAACATGGCTGCCAAGGTAGCTCAGTGGGTACAAGTACTTGCTACTGAGGCTGACAGCCTGAGGTCTAACCCTATAACCTATAGGGTAAAAGGAGAGAAATAACTTCTAAAAGTCGTCCTGGAGACGGGGGGGGGGGGGGGGGGGATGAGAATGAATACAATACTCTCTCTAAATAAAAACGAAGCATGTTTAAAGCCAATATCAAGGGCTACTTCTCAAAGGAACAACTGAGTAAGTATGCCTGGTGGTCTGCTTGCCCCTCCTGAGTTCCTAATGAAATAATAATTAATAATAATAACAGAAAAATTCCATAGGTTTGAAAGCGGATATTTCGAGATAATTTTAAGTTTTTAAGTGTGTGTGTGTGTGTGTGTGTGTGTGTTTGTACAGGAGTGTGTGTATGTGTGTGTGTTTGTACAGGAGTGTGTGTGTGTGTGTGTGTGTGTGTGTGTGTGTGTGTGTGTGTGTGTTTGTACAGGAGAAGTATATCCCACGGCTCCTGTGTGAGGGCAGAGATAATCTGAAGGAGATGGTCATTTCCTTCTACCACGTCAGTCCTGGTGACTGAACTCAGGTTGTTAGACTTGGCAGCAAAAAGCTTTATCCACTAAACCCTCTCACTGACCCAAAAGTGACTCTTCAATGGACAAAAATTTTCAAAAAAATTTTTCTGGAAAACAAAAGAGAGTATGGGAAGGTGCTGACAGTGTGACGGAAGAGAGCTACTGCCCAAGGCCATGGTGGACAGAACCAGCACGCTCTAGGCGAGCCAACAAGTAAGTATCCGTGGGAAAGAGGAGAGAAGCATACAGGATGGGAAAGAGGGTGGAAGTCATGAGTGTTAACATTCCCAACATCCTCCCCCTCTCCAACCAAAGTCCTTGAACAACTGACAGACCAAACATATCAACACTCATGTCTAAAGAAATTGAACGGACTGCAGTGAGGAGTGAGATGTGGGCTCTGATGTGAATTTTACAATTCAGAATAAATCCTTCATCTTTGGGACATCTGAAAGTAAAACAGAGTTGGCTTTCACATATTCCGATACTATGCCAAAGACATAGACACAGACTGGCAGGCAGGCAGGCACAGACAGACAGACAGACAGACAGATGGACGGATGGACAGATGGGCAGACAGATGGACAGACATGGGGGGAAACATTCCAAGTAAAGAAAGACCTACAGAAGAAGGAAGAACAAAAAAGGAGGAAAGGGGGATGTGTGCGTGTGTGCGTGCGTGCGAAGCCAGAGGTCAACCTTGGTGGTGTATGTTCCCAGGAAGTAGGCCATCTCTGCCTCCTGGAGCCAGGATTACAAGTGGGTACCACATACCTGGCTTTTCACAGGACTGCTAGGGATCAAACTCAAGCCCTTTTGTTGCACAGCAAACTGATGTACTGATGAAGCCACACATGACCCAGCCCCAGGGCCTCATGGTTAATTATGAGCAGGCAACCAATCGAAATCAGTAACAGGGAGCAGGCAGAAAGTAGACCCTCACCGCACAGTGAATTGTGAACACAGAGGAGTACTTGAAAAAGAACAGCTACCATACAACTCAGACTCAAGATACTGCAACCATCAAATGAGAATAAGACACAACAAAACAAAATGATTGTGGACAATAAAACATGATAGCCAAAAAAAGATTTAAAAAGCACTATAATAGCAACGAAATTTCTCAAAGTGTGGAACCAAAAAATGAGGACATGTGAAAGAACAGATTAATAACAAGGAGCCCAGTCAAGAGCCACAATATCCGACCGAAAGCTGCTCAATGTCTAACTTGCAAAATTCCCCGAACCCAGGGCTGCAACCCACCAAGGAATGGATCCTCTGGGTGAGTCCATCAAACTGTGTCTTGAGAATTTGACTTATGAAAAGCATTGGCCCTAATAAGTGCATGAAACCAAAACATTATGGGGTGTCATTGGGTACGGATAACTTGAGAGAAGAGCCAACCCAGAGGCAGACAATGAAGAATGAGAGAGGGGGCAGGAAGAAGATGCTGGAACTGTGGCCTATGCATGTTCCCAGTGGGGACTACTGGTGCCGTTGAGTTTGGAGGTTGAGTCCTACATTTTTCTAAGGCTTTGAAGCTTTTTTTTCACCTTGACTAGACCTCTGCTCTCTACAACACACACCTCCTATAAAACCTCCACTCAGCAACTGTGCGGTGGGAGCACAGTCTCGGCGGCTGCTGCCTGTCACTCTGACAGCATTTTGTACAAATGTGAGCTGTGTGATACTGTTGAACATCATTAGAATTATGTGATCAAACGCTCCTAATAATTAGCATGTCAAACCCAACAGTAAATATATGGTGAATTTGATGAAATGTTCGACGAAAACTTGAAATTGTGGAACAATTAGAAGAGGAGAATGTTAACTTGCCTTACAAGAGGGAGCAGGAGAAAAAATGGTTGGAGCTTTAGAAAAAAAATGAGCAAATTAGTGTCTTCTGTATCCTCGCTGGGTGCTTGAATACGCTGAGAAGTTAGAAAGCTGTGCACAATTCCTCTTCTGGTGACCTGCAGAAAGCTGATTTACTTATAAAGGGCACAGGATGCTACAGTCTAGATTAATCTGCACTGAACAAGAAAAAATATATTCTTGAAAGCTCAAGAAAAGGGAAGAACTTTTTTGCACATAGGGAAGGTGACTGTTTTGCATATGGGAAGGTTACATCCATTCATCTCCTGGTTGGATAAGCACAGTCAGACCATAGTCCAGGAATCCTGAGCCAATGTTGGCAGGACCCTGAAAAATGGCTGAACAGAGTAAAGACATGGAGGCCTATGTTCCTGGGAATGGCAACCAACAGGACTCTGGGTCTCTGATGTGACAGAGCAGCGAACTACTTTAAATACACACAAAGAGGTTGTTCTAGCCTGCTTCCCTGTTGCTGTGATAAAGCACTGACCAAGGGCAACTGGGAAGAAGAAAGGGTCTGTTGGCCTTCCATTTCATCGTGGAGGGAAGCCACGACAGGAACTCAAAGCAGGAACATTAAAACAGAAGCCAAAGGAGGAATCCTGATTACAGGTTGCTTCCTCTGGCTTTCTCAGCTACCTTTCTTACACAGCTCGGGAATGGCACCACCCACAGTAGGTGGACCCTTTTACTTAGCTTAGCAATTAAGAAAATGCCTCACAGATATGCCCGAGAGGCTAATCTGACTGAGGCAATTCTTTAGTTGAGGTTCCCTCTTCCCAAGTGTCCCAAGCTGATAACAAAAGCTGACCATGCAGGCCAGAGGCTGGGGATGTGTATGTGTGTGTGTGTGTATGTGTGTGTGTGTGTATGTGTGTGTGTATATGTGAGTGTGTGTATGTGTGTATGTGTGTATGTGTGTATGTGTGTATGTGTGTATGTGTGTGTGTATGTGTGTATGTATGTGTGTGTATGTGTGTATGTATGTATGTGTGTATGTGTGTATGTGTGTGTATGTGTGTATGTATGTGTGTGTATGTGTGTATGTATGTATGTGTGAATGTGTGTGTGTATGTGTGTGTATGTGTGTATGTGTGTATGTGTGTGTATGTGTGTGTGTATGTGTGTGTATGTGTGTATGTGTATGTGTGTATGTGTGTGTATGTGTGTGTATGTGTGTATGTGTGTGTATGTGTGTGTATGTGTGTATGTGTATGTGTGTGTGTGTATGTGTGTGTATGTGTGTGTATGTGTGTATGTGTGTATGTGTGTATGTGTGTGTATGTGTGTATGTGTGTATGTGTGTGAATGTGTGTATGTGTGTGTATGTGTGTATGTGTGTATGTGTGTGAATGTGTGTATGTGTGTGTATGTGTGTGTATGTGTGTATGTATGTGTGTATGTGTGTGTATGTGTGTATGTGTGTATGTGTGTATGTGTATGTGTGTGTGTGTATGTGTGTGTATGTGTGTGTATGTGTGTATGTGTGTATGTGTGTATGTGTGTGTATGTGTGTATGTGTGTATGTGTGTGAATGTGTGTATGTGTGTGTATGTGTGTATGTGTGTATGTGTGTGAATGTGTGTATGTGTGTGTATGTGTGTGTATGTGTGTATGTATGTGTGTGTATGTGTGTATGTGAGTGTATGTGTGTGTATGTGTGTATGTGTGTATGTGTGTATGTGTGTGTATGTGTGTATGTGTGTATGTGTGAATGTGTGTATGTGTGTGTATGTGTGTGTGTATGTGTGTATGTATGTGTGTGTATGTGTGTATGTATGTATGTGTGAATGTGTGTATGTGTGTGTATGTGTGTGTATGTGTGTATGTGTGTATGTGTGTGAATGTGTGTATGTGTGTGTATGTGTGTGTATGTGTGTGTATGTGTGTGTATGTGTGTATGTATGTGTGTATGTGTGTGTGTATGTGTGTGTATGTGTGTATGTGTGCGCATGTGCATTACACACATACTTGATCAGCTGCATTGCCAATTTCCTATTTCTCAAAGCAAAGACAATTCATTTGTAGCCATTACTACTGTTAGATATTTAATAATCATGTAATGTAAAAAAGGATATTTTAATACCCCCCCAAAAAGTAGGAAGGGCATGATCTCAGAATTTTCTAGTCCCCTTGAAACTTTATGAGATGCTAGAAAGGCACTTGCATCAGGTTGGTTTTGTAGCACAGTTTTTCGGGTTCCATCTCAGCTATGAACTGTGTCCCATTCCCTGCTCCCCACTCCCATTGCTCCATTGTCCCTCTTAGGGAATCCTAAGTTGGGGAGACAATGAATATTATAAATAATAAACGAGGTGTTTAAGACTAACGGGTGTTTGGGAGTACGCAGGCATGATCTGAGGGATTTCGGCAAGTGGGGGGATGGAAATTTCCTTTAGTTGAGTAAGGACTGGTCTGAGGTGGAGGAGGGAGCAAAGCCACACATGACACAGTGAAAAGCGGGATCGAGGCCCCTTCAGGAGGCACCGGCCTGGGCAGGAGACTAGGAAAGGACACTAAAAGCTCTGGCAGCTAAACCCTGGCCGTAGAGCTCGGACTGTGGAAGCCACAAGGAGTCCCCAGTGGAACTCCTATGACAGAAGAAGCATAGCAGGGGAAGCCAGGGGAAGCTAAGAGTTAGTGAGAAATGCTGGCAGACTGAAATAGATTCCAGCTGCCTCCTGTTATAGTTCTTGAGGTTCTGTTTGAAAAGACAGCCCTGTCTACCTTGCACAGAAGAACCATGGACCATATGACTGTCCACATCCTCCTGAAAATGAACTCATTTGCTGTCTGGCATGGTTGTCCCATCCTTCAGGGATTTGCTCCTGGTGGTGACAAGAAGGTGGTGTCACTAATGGAAATCAGAAAAGCAAATTATTTCAGAAGAGAATAAAAGTGAAAAACTAACAGAAATATCCACTCAACGGTGTCTATTTGATCATAAAAAGATTTCATCCATTTGATCATCCAAGAATATTTTTGAATCCCTGCATGCACCTATTGTATGTCAGGCACTTGAAACAAAAGACAACAATCCCCTCCTTTGTCAAATTTATGTTCAAGCAGGGGGAGAGAGAACAGACACAAAGCATTGTATAGCATGTAAAAATGCTTTTATTAAAAAAGAGAAATCATATCAAAGGAAGAAAAAAAACACTTTATGATTAGGAGGCTAAGAGAAGGGTCCCAGGAGCAGTGTGATTGGTCCATGTTCCTTCCAGAGCTAGAATTCTGCCATCCCAGATCAAAGAGCCAGACAGAAGCAACCCCCAGCCTCCCTGCTTCAGCAAAGGCAAGATCAAAGAACTGAAGAACTGTTGGGACTTAAACACTCATTGAAGAACTGTCAGCATTAAAGACAGCACCTTACATATGAGGCACACAAAGTTTAAATAACTCATCTTAGAGCAGAAGAAGGCTGAAAGCAGAAGGGAGACCCAAGACTCCAGCACTCTAGTAACTTCTTCAAAAGCAGAAAAGGGAAGGTCAAGTCCTTTTGCAGGTGAGGTAATGAAGTTTTTAACTACACGAGTGGCATAAGCAAGGACAGAGCATCAAACACTTACAGGACACTCACTCACTCCCTGCCAGACACTGTCCTGTCAGTAATAATAAACTGAAATCACCCCTGACAACCACCCCTTAGGCCAACCTTGTTAGTGCCTGCCCTCAGCTCTTGTAGTCAACATTCTAATAGTTCTGTTGCTTGTTTATTGGTTGTTTGGGGGGTGTTTGTTTGGGGGAGGGGGAATGAACCAGTGTCTCTGGCCCAGCAGAGCTTCTAACTCCTCCTGTGGCTGACAATGACCATGAACTTCAGCTCCTCCTGCTTCTGTCTCCCAAATGCTAAGATCAGGAGTGTGAGCCACCACACTTGACTTCTGCAGTGCTAGGGGTCAAGCCCAGGGCTTCATGCATGCTACACAAGCACTCTACCACATGACCCCAACCCCACGAAGTATTCTCAGCCTCGGAAGTCCTATGACCCTCAGCATATTTCAAAAGCTGAACTTGTAGCACCACCTCTTAGGGCAGATGTCGGCGACTGAACCCTGGGCAAGTCCTATGCCAAGCAAACCTCCTACTGTGCTAAATCAAGGAACAGAGCGATTTTTAAGTAGATTACTAACACTCATTCAGCCATTGTCAAGGTGCCAATTGTGTGCAAAGCACTTCAAAGAATAGAACTGGAAACACTGTCTTCAAGCAGATTTTAAGGAAGTAAGGTAGGTTAGGTGTGCCACAAACCGTGGCCACTAGAAGTGAGAGCCACAAAAAAAAAAAAAAAAAAAAAAACTGCCCGTTGCAGGGATGAACAGAGAAAAGGATGAACTCTGGGCTTTTGTTCAGTATACAGGCAAACAGAAATGTGATCTGCTCTAATATTCCTGTCCACAGGGTAAAAATAAACCCGTTGGTCAAGGGAAAGAACAACTACTTTTGATTCTGAGATCTGAAAGAAATGTATCCTGTGATTCCTAATAGAAGATTCTGTTTAATGTAATAAAAATCCTATGGATATTTTTTTCTACACTAAACAGTGATCAGTTTTCAAGGAGAGGGGCAGTTCCAGTTTAAAAAAAAAAATCAGGCCGTTTAACATGCACACAATCAGAAGAGTGTTCAGCTCCCCGCCTGTGGCTGTTTCAAAGGAAACACTGTAGCACTGCTGACCCCCTCCAGACAACCGCACCTCTCCAGCTGGGATCAGACTCCACCAGGGTCTGAAAATGCAACTGTGTTGTTAGACTGAACTCATTCCTCCTCGTATAAATTAAATCACAAAAACATTGTGACCCTCCATAGAAACAGAAAATAGGTCACCGGTCTAAAACAAAGTGTATCGATTTAGAAATTTTTAGTTTTATAGGATGATACTGGGAATGTAGGTACTGCGAATTAAACCTGGGTCCTATGGAAGAGCCGACGTTGCTCCTAACTGCCAAATCATCTCTCCATGCCAGGTTTCATCTACTTTAGTCCCAGCACGCAGGAGGCAGAGGCAGGAGGATCGCCGAGTTTGAGGCCACCGTGGTCTACATTGTGAGTTCCAGGACAGGACAGCCAAGGATACACAGATAAACCTTGTCTCGAAATTAATTAATTAACAAAAAAGAAAGGAAAAGAATGAAGAGAAAGAAAAGAAAAACTGACCAGAAAAAGTAACTTGAGGTAATAAAGAAATTACAGAATAAATGTAGCCATCACAACTAGTGATTTGAATGTTAAGTATTTATTTAATATGCTTATGTATTTAACTACTTACCTATTGGGCTATTTTAATTAAAAATGCTTTTGTTATAATAGCATCTACTTTGTCATCTGACCACTGAGAGAAACAGTACCTTTTACAAAGAAAAAATTTTAAATTAAAAAAGATCTCTTTTTATATAGCGGAATGTGGGCAGCAAGAAAACAATTCTTACCTACTCAGCCGCCTACAAAATACCCAGAAGTAGGCAATGCCGAAATGCTATGCAGTCTCCTAAGGCAGGGTCTGCATACACAGATTAGAAACTAAAACAATACTGTATTGAGATAGCTCAACTATCAGGATTACCTCTGAACCAGCAATAACATGAACACTAAGTTTCCAAATGGAGCCACCACAAACACTTGTGAATGAATGATCTTTCTTTTTCACTTTTTTTTTCAGTTCTTCTTGCAAAGAATCATATACCCAGGGATGTGTAACTGACCAAGAGACAGAGAGGACCAGATCAGCATGCAAATATTTGCCATGAACTTGGCCTCACCTTGCATCATCTTCCCTTTCACTTACAGTCTGGGGTTACAGAGACCAACTATGAAAATAACCAATTAAGAACTTGGAAAACAATATGCATTCGTTTAAACTATGAGTCTTGTGTTTACGTATTGATCTGTAACTGCATTTATACTTTTCTGACCAAACACCATGAACAAGGCACTGTAAGGAGGAAAGTTTCTTTGGGCTTATGATTTCAGAAGGATGTGCCCGTCGCAGTGGGGAGGGGGCGTGGCAGCAACACCAGGCACAGGGCGGAATCCTGAAGCTGAGAGCTCACACCCTCAACCACAAGCATGAAGCAGAGACAGAGAACTGAAAGTAGCCTAGGCTTTTCATCCAGAAGCCCACTCACAGGAGTGGCCTTCCTCTCGGGAGGCTGCACTACCTGAAGTTCCCCAAATGGCACCAACAACAGGAAACCACGTGTTCAAATACCCAAGACTACAGGGGACATATCTCAAACCACCACAGAGCATTCTAAATATCTCATAGAAAGCATATTTATTTAGCCTCCACTGCTTCTACAGTGGACTCAAGGGAGCTTAAAGGAAATGCAGTAAAGTATTCAGGAAGAAAATTAGAATTAGAATAGAAAAGAAGACCCTAGGTTTGAATATGAAAAATTGGAACAGAATTCAGATATGGAGGCCATAGGGTTCTACACCTACACAGTGACAGTTCAAGAAAGAATCTGAGCCCCTGCTTCATAGTAACCTGGGGGAAATGTAAGCACAGTTACTTATGACGTTCTGTCAGGAACAAGCATTTGCACTCCTCACGAAGGATGCAAAGGTTTTCCCTACTGCTTACTCTAAACAAGCCGTACCAGGAGACGGAACCAGAAGATGAGATTTTTAAAAAGACTTCCCAGCCAGGCTGTGGTGGTGCATACCTTTAATCCCAGGACTCAGAAGGCAGAGGAAGGGCTCCACTCCTCAGGATCGTGACGAAAGCCTCCACGGTCTCCCTTGACCACCTCTGTCTTCCACAGCAGTTTATTTATAAGATGCCACCAGGATAAAGTTCAAAAACTGTAACTATCTTGGCCTCTCTTGAGGCGCACTTGAGGTCCTCTGCACTCCTGAAGCAAGCTGCTCTTTGAGTCCAAACCTCCCAGTGGCTTTTCCTCCTCACACCTTGAGCTATCATAAGTCTACTTGTCTCAAAACAAGCTGCATCTACCCGCTTCTGCTCAGGGTAACGCCAGTATAGGATATTTGCCTCACCTCATCTCTGCAGGTTAATGGCCGAGTTTAAATGTCACCACACCCAGGAAGAACCCCTTAGCTCTCTCCTGTGAAATAACTCCTTTTCTCCAGCCCCCTGCACTAAATCAGGGTTCTCAGTCCACAGTTTAATCATCACATCTTTCCAGATCTCTCTTGGACAGCCCAGTTCTCATACTGCCCCTCGCTCCGTCCACATTGGTCCTGTCAGCTCAGTGTTTAGAGTCATCCTTCAGTATCTTCATGAGGATCTCCCAGGCTTTCCACAGTAGGCTTTTCTCTCCAGCCAAACCAAATTCACTTCAGTCTGTCTGACTAGGAGATCATACAGAAGTTTACAGTCTACACATCTGCCTCTCGGGGCCAGGACAAAACCTTATTATCTTAGTATCTAACACATCCACCCACTCACTGTATACAGGTCCTCTTGCTCCATTGCTTGGGTCTTTTCCTGCCTATTTATTTACTGTTCTCTCCTTCACAGCTTATGCAATGAGTAAACAGACCGTGCTAGCCATGTTCTCATCTAGAAGAACATTTGGCACATAGTAGACAATCGAAGTTCGGGGTGAGTTAATGAATGGTGTCTATTCCTGGCACATCGCAGGCACAGCACTCATGTCCTCTGGAGTGAATGAATCCTCCCTTCTATATGAATTACTTTTATATGCTTCCTAAGTTTTGACAGTTGATAGTCTTGGCATCCTCTCTAGCCTCTCATGTAGTGCTTAGCACACACTATGCCTTCAGTAGACTTCTCAGCAAGTCCTCTCAGAATACTGATATACAGTTCTCTGAAGAAGATGACTATTAAAGATGTTGCATGATATTTGATCTCGGCTGACTATCATATACGGCCATGGAGAGATGGAATGTTGTAGGTCAAGAGCCTTCACCCCCAGTGCTGGATGCTGAACTTGGGGCCAGGCTAGCTCTCTACTACTCCTCTGTATCCCCAGCCCTTTTTTTTTAACTTTTTATTAACTTATTATTATTGGACGAGATCTTACTATACTACCCAAATAGGTGTTGAACTCACAACAGGCAGGCCTTGAACTTGTGATCCCCCTGCCTCAAACCTCCTGAATAGTAGAATTACAGGCCTGCACCACTATATCTGACTTGATTCAGTCATTCAAAAGCCAATTATCTTAACTGTTATGCCTGGCCAGCCATTCTCGTGATTAATAGGCAACCTTCTCAGAATGCATCCCTTAACTTGGCATACTTCTAAGTCCCGCCAACCCTACACTAAGAACCCTGCAGGATTCGGGGACATCTGAAGCTACAGAAGACGGCGCCTGCTGTGCTACATCCCACCTAGGGATGCTCCCCCTGCTAACGGTATTGACTTATGGCTTCCTTTTGTTCTGTGAGTACAAAAGTTCATGTAATGTCTTCCCCAGTGGAACGCCTGACTCATAGTAACTTGAATCTGTGTTCCTGAACTGTTATCACTCATATTTGGCTCGGAACAAACAACTTTATTTCCATGAAGGCAGAGTCACTGTTTGACATTCGTGTTGGTTCGACCAAACCTCAAGTACTTTGCGAATTTATCTTCTAAACCCGAGTCTGGCTTCTCTCAGTAAACATTCTGGTTTTGTGTTGTAGAGCCGAAGGGGAAAAGTTAGCTCTCTCCCGGGCTGCA
This sequence comes from Rattus norvegicus, assembly GCF_021556685.1. Taxonomy (NCBI): domain Eukaryota; kingdom Metazoa; phylum Chordata; class Mammalia; order Rodentia; family Muridae; genus Rattus; species Rattus norvegicus. Next base: position 172,985,588 of record NC_141535.1, read on the forward strand.
TGGCCAACCGATGCTCCCATCATAACACCTCCCTGCCAGAGGAAAGGTGGCCCAGAAGAGTATGCTGGGTCACTCGCTGTGAGGTCAGAGGTCAGGGTTCAGAGGCCAGCTCTGCCACTGGTTAAAGTCTTTCCACCTCCGCTCCCTCCATAAAAGATTAGCAGACCTGTCATGCAATGCGGTGTACTGGCTTTCGATGGCCAGACCCGAATCCTTTAGTACTCCTTTCTTACCAGTTTTAAATCGTCCAGTTCAAGTCTGCAAGATTGTAAAATACATTGTCTCAACTTGAGCAGGTCATTATCTGAAGCAGGAGGGAATTGTGTTTACAAAGCATTAATTCTCCAGTAGCTTTTCATGACCTCACAGCACTCAGTACTCACTAGTGGGCACAAGTGACTTCAGCGCATCACTGCCATCATTCTTGAGACTTCCTGGAGCCAACACAAAATAATTTCCCTAGACGTCACTATGTCACCCAAATGAGTAATTCTCTTTCTTTTAGTGTCCCACACAGGAAAGAGAGGGACAATCAGGTAAGGGCTATGCACGGGATCTGTGTCTCTCAAATACATTACATAATGACATGACCCCAGCTTAAGAATAGAAGATTAAAAAAAAAACAATATAATAGGACTAGATGGAAATGTAAGTGCATCTCAGTCAAAACACACGTGACATCATTCAAATCCGTCCAGGGACAATTCTACTTGGAAGCAGGGATGTCTGGCCTGGGCTCGCACAGATGAAGGTGAGCGGGGCACCAGAAGGTGGCAACTTAACCACAGAAGGACTTGCTGAAATTCACACAGACAAGCAAAGAACAAAGCAAGTCCTCTCAACACGTCAAGGATTTCTCTCACCAGCCTTATTGACTGAGGCATAACAACCTGCTCGAGTTGATATTTAGCAAAGGACCATTCTCCAGCAGACCAAATTCAAAAGGGCAGAAATTCTCTCACAAATCTTGACATTATTGCCAGGCACAAAGAATGTATTTGCAGAAGGAAATAATGTCAAAAGCAAAGCAGCAGGAATATGTAAGCTTTTATCAGCAGCAGGAAGGGAAACAAAGAGCAAAGGCACATTGTGCCTTCCGGGGCTCAGGTGCAAACAAGGACACCAGAATGAAAGGTCCAAAGAATGTTTGTTCCTGGCCAGAGCACTAAAGGCTTCCCACCCAAACGGTAGCTTTCTCTGCTGCCCATTCCCGAGAAAGCATCTAAATTGTGTTGATGGGAGCTCGTTTTCTCAAAGGGTTTGCCTAGCAGAGACTGCAGCCTGGCAGTGACCAGCACGGAGAGAGCCAGGGCAAATGCCCACTTGAAGATGATGACCAATAGTTGCTTTTACAGGTGCCAAGGGCTGAAATGCAAAAAGGAAAGTGTGTTATTTAAGACACAGTTGCTCCTGCTTTAAAAGCAGCACTGAGTTAAGCTGCTGGAGAAAAGAGGGATGCAGATAACTTTCTCCCTAGAGTCAGATGGTAAAAGGGCAGTGCCTCAGGTAATGGAGGTGAGATGCTTATAGCTAAGTCAACAGAGCACTGAATCGATAATCTGGAATAAAACAATTTGACAAGAAACCCTGATTCTTTTCAACTAAGGAATGTGGCACATGTTCTATACTTGTTCACATTGAGAGGAAATTGTCCTGAACATAGAATTCAACATCTGTGAGATTTAAACTTCTTTATTTTTATTTATTTATTTATTTATTTATTTATTTAATGATATGCATACACCGCAGCTGTTTTCAGACACACCAGAAGAGGGCATCAGATCTCATTTCAGATGGTTGGGAGCCACCATGTGGGTGCTGGGAATTGAACTCAGGACCTCTGGAAGAGCAGTCAGTGCTCTTAACCGCTGAGCCATCTCTCCAACCCTTAGACATCGCAAGCCTTCCTAGTTAAAAACAGAAAGTCTGCAAGACTTATTTGCCCGTGAAGAACACAGCGTACCAAGATGAAGTGAATGACTTAAACAAAGCACACCGCCCACCCCATGGCCAGCAGCAAAGCTGAACTTCCCTCCTGCATAGAGAATGACTCTGTGAAAGATTGTCAACAAAAACAGAATAAAATTAAATTGCATCTGAAAACCATGTCTCTTCAAAGACTACATATGTCCTTATTACAAAAACACCCGCCAATGCTGAAAACATTTGAGATGCAACTCTTACAGGACTGCCTTCATGTGTAAAACATTCTTTTACATTTTCAACTGTAGCAAATTTGGTCCTTTGAATGTGGAATTTGATGTCTGTAGGCTAGACATACTTTTAGAAATAAGGAGGATCTCCAACATGGATATTATTTTTTTTAATCAAAAGCATGTGTTTTGTCAAAAGCTTATGTGCTTTTATAAGAGGTTTGTAAACCACAATTGGTCCTCTGCGCCTGTAGGTTTGGAATCCACTAACCACATAGTGAAAGTATTTGAGGGAAAAAAATATTCAGAATATACATAGATGTCCTCCCCACGTGACCTCTGAACCATACAACTACTTATGTAGTGTGCATCGTATTAGATGTCATAAATAATCCAGAGGCGACTTAGCATGTGTAGGAGCGTGTGCAGACGTTATATGCAAATACTGCTCCATTTCATAGAAGGGCCTGAGCATCTGTCGGCATCTTCAAAGGGTTCTAGAACTGACAGGTGACTCTCCTCCTAGAGATCATTCTCCAGAAATGTTCCAAAGCCCACTTTGAAGAACCGCAGACATGGAATGAGTAGACAGCTTCATTATTTTCTTGAAAGCCCATTCTTCTTTTTACGGCACCTTGGATACTGGCATTGTGTGTGCAACTAATCAACTGGCTATTAGCTGAATCCAATTCATTATTTCATGTCATACACTTATGAGATGTTAATATGTGCTAAGAGCCAAGATCTAGTGATAGTGAGCAAACACAGGACACCATCTGCCCTCATGAAGTTTATAGTCACATATAAAACCAATTTACATAGAAATATAAATTATAACCAGTAAATTCAGTGGTAGAAAAACAGGCACATGATGATGCAGAAGCCTAGAGCAGTAAGATTCAGTTATTATAAAGGAGCTTTATAACAAAGTTGAGAGATAAGGTTGAGCGGGAGCTAAATCGACATTAACTGGACACACAGGACTGAGGAGGAGATGCATGTGGAGAGCCGGGCAGAAGACGCTACCTCATGGGGAGTGACAGCATGCACCCAGGCTCAGCAGGACATGTCAGAAGGGCTGAGAGAGAGGTGGAAATCTTTAAGCACTGAGCATTACTGGCAGAGTCATATGAGATGAATGAAGCTGGAAAGGTAATCATGGAGGCTTGCAAACATTATGCAATGAGAATCTCCAACAAGACTCCAGGGGAAAGCAGGATGTAAAGGGAGAGTGACATCATGAGACCCAACTGACAGCTTGGTCTACCACTAAGGGTAGAAGTCCAATGGGAAGAGACCAGTGAAGAGGTTACCATAACAACCAAGGAGAGTAAGAAAGACAGACAAAAAAGAATGGACTTGAGAGCCTCTAAGCACATGAAATAGATTTTAAAAAGTGGTATGAAATATTCCATATTCAACACCTCCTCGAAGGTAACCTTTGATCCTGTCAAAGGGTGTCTTACTGGTCAATTGAAAACCAAACAATAAAATCATACAGATTTTAAAGTCTGTTTTTCAATCAGCGTTCTGCATCATATTTATGGTATTTCTGTATCATATTTTAGATGACAAATAAAGGCATAAAAATAATAAACAAAACTTAGCATCTCACTTTATGTAACCATATGAATTCCTGAAAAATTGTGCTGCACTTCGGTAATAAAACAATGCACACCTTCAGAAGTATTACCGAATAAATATTTCTTCCATGCACAAAAGCATTTATTAAAAATACAAAACAAATCAAGCGAAAGGGAACTGCTCTGTCTCGGAGATATTTTGTCTCTCTTTTATGGCTGGGTCCATAAACTGGATGATTTTATAATTCTGAAACGATGGCACAGCTGAGATCTAATAATCACCATCAAGTTTCATAATAAACTGTTTAGTAAGCAACTACCACGCCCACAGAGACTGCGAAGATTTAGGTCTAAGCCTTAACCCACAGGAAAAACTCTTTTTTATATCTCTAGTCCTTTGATAAGTCATCTCCGTGTCACACTCTCCAGAAAACACAGCCTTCCCCTAAGTCCAGCTTCTCTGTAAGTCTGAGTCACAGCGTCATCAATGATTTTAAATAAAAGCTACAGGAAGTCATTATTCTGAATTAAGCTCCTGAACAGACTAAGCTAAAAACCAAAATGGAGTCACTTGCATTGTAGCTCCCAATCTCTAAGCTTGGCCTGGGCTGTTTGTCCTCCACCCAAAAAAACAGGATTAGAGATTAACACTCCAATCTCCCAAATGGGCCAGTTTCAAATGGTATGATAATGAATTTCCTGTGTTTTTAATCCTTATGCAAAAGAAGGAACCTGTAAGAACTGGTGCTAACTGGCCAGTCCTTGACAAGAACAGTCTACTTCTTTATTCTGTTTCTGCTTTCTTTAAGCTCTTTTCGTCTCTAAAACCAATCTCCTTTCCCTGGACAATCCAATACATTCTATTTTATAGAATAAAGTAGAATAAAGAATGATGACTTGCTCAGTTCTAGAATTGAAGATAAAACTGATTCAAGGATGATGAATATCACATGCTCTCATTCATATGGGAAAGCCAGATAAATAAATAAATAAATGGTTGATCTCACAGAAGACAGTAGAATTACAATTACCAGAGACTAGGAAGAGCAGGGGCAATGTGGACAGACACATTTGGTACCAAAATACAGTTGGATAAGAGGAATAAGTAGCATTCTATAGCAATGCAGGGTAGCTAGAGTTTACAACTTATTATATGTTTTATAAAGAACTAGAAAAAGAGTTCAAAGGCTTCCTTACATAAAAACAGGATTGAGAAATGCTTGACATGAAAATGCTAACTACCCTGATATGATCAGCCAGGCTGTATTCCCAGAACTTGAAAAGCTGACATGGAAAGGTTTTGAGTTGGAGTCTAGCCTGGGCTACATAGCAAGTCCTGTCTCTAATCAATTAATTGACTAATTAATTAACTAGTTAGATAAAAAAACCCAATTAAGATCATTAACTGAAATTATTGCAACTTATCCTTTGAGGGAACATAGTAAGTTCAAAATGTAGTCAGCCAAGCAGAGTTTAAACCAAGACTCTTTAGACAAAGGGATCTCTGAAGTTAAGGAGTTTATTGAGTTAATAGGAGCGAGATGAGATAGCAGTTGGGAGCAAGTGCAACAGATCTAAAAGCCATGAGTAATTTTATAACCAGAGCTGGAGGGAGGGAAGCATAAACTGTTCACACCGAGCCTGCACTGGGCACATGAGACGGGCAGGGTAAAGTGAGTTGAAGATGCTGGGGGTGGGTGGGGCTTGGTGAGACTCTTAAGGAGTGCTGCTGCTTCCGAGCTGGCAGAAGCCCATCGTATGGACACGTTACGAGCACACAAGGTGCAATGGTGCCTGCAGGTCCACTGTGCTGGCATTTCTGTGAGGACTTCAACAAATCCTCAAGGGCAGCCCCACCATGCTAGCTGACTAACTTCCCTTATCCCTTGTCCTTGTATTTAAACTTTGGACAGCTCAGAATGGTTTTCTTAGACTGCATAAACTTATACAAAGCAATGTGTACAGCAGGCTCGGCATGAACAAAGAGAATCGGGAATGTTACTGCTCTCACATAAATGGCAAATAGACCATCTGCATTCTAATTCTGGGAACAAAAACACAACAAAGTCTATAACTTTGAGATTTTTCCAACGACAGTTTCTAACACCCACAAAATGCAAAATTCAGTATGAAAATTACCAAGAAAAGCACATAAGACCATAGTAAGTCAATAATATGACTTTTTTTACTGTTATATCTTTGAATTTATTCTCTATTCTTGAAGGCATTGTTAAGATCATCACATTCTACCTACATAGCTGTATGTACTCGTGAATATAGGCATGTGTCTGTGGTAAATTGGTGGAACGAAGAGGAGAACCCTAGGCTCTATCCCGTCGTTTTGCCTTGCTTGGTAACAGGTCTCTTTTTACCATTCACTGCTGTGACTACTAGACTGCTTAGTCCAATGCCTTCCAGAGATTCTGTCTATGTCTACCAACATCATCATAGGCACACCACCATGCCTGACTAACATTTATCCTGGAGATTTAAACTCAGGACACATACAGCAAGTACTTTACTCACTGAACAATTTCCCCAGCCCTTCTCTACTTTAGAGGAACAAATACTACCAGGAATGGCAGCATGTGCCTGTAATCCAGCACTTGAGGGATAGAAGTTCAAATGGTGACCCTATCTATTTTATTCTTCAGGATAAAAGTAGTTACCCATCAATTACTTTGATCTTTTTCAAATTAACTCTTAGCTTCTACAAAGCAAACCCATTTTTTTCCGCTTAATACAAAAATGCTGTCTCTTAAGATTATGATCCTGCAAATGCTTATCTTCTCACCAAAATGTTACATTGTTAGCATTTTTTATTCAAAATAACATCGAATATCTGATTCTTATTAACGTGTTTGATTTTTTTTTCTTGGTTTTGTGGTTTTGCTTTGGTTTTTAAAGACAGGGTTTCTCTGGGTAGCCCTGGCTGTCCTGGAACTCACTATGTAGACTAGGATGGCCTTGAACTCACTCCACCTGCTTCTGGCTCCCACGGGCTGGAATTAAAGGCACGTGCCACCACTGCCCAGCTTCTGCTTTTTTGAAATTTTAGGACAAAACTGTGAAGGCTATGTTTTCAAAGCCAGAACTTACTACACATTCGAAGTTAGGGAAACCTCAAACATTTACTAAAATTAGGATCTAGACCCAACTGTAATGTTTATGCCACAAAATCCCCTATAATATTGTTTGTAGTAAATATATTGATTTATATTGTTCTACGAATACATGTCATCAACCTATTTTGATTTAATCATATTCCATGAACTGAATTTAGGGGTATTTTAAAGTGTTGAGAGTTCATTTTTGTAATCCAACAACTTTATCCGAAAATGCAGAAAATTGTTCTGGCTGCCCAAGAGGATAAGGTTTCAACGTTGATAACTCCATTGACTGTAACAACTCAGGACGCGTGCTGCAGGGACAGTAGACAAGATGGCCTTCCGCGTGCTTTGCCAGTTCAAACTGATGACTGTTCATTAACTTTTCATTTACAACTACCACAAGTGGCTTGCCTTTTTCCAGACTCTCTGAACGGCTCAGGCACCACAGCGCCTCTACCAGTCTGGAGGACAAAGCGGCCGTAACCCAGACTCTTGAGGATCTGAACACTATCCTCAGTAACCAACCACACGAGCGATGAGGCTGTCGAAACTGGTGGTCCTGACAGTCACAAACACTGTCTTCATTGTGCGGGTTCCAGATAGGATATGACTTCTAAAGGCAAAATGCACTTTTAAATATGCTGCTTTTGGTGATCTAAGTCTCGATCTAGGCATTAGTTAAAGAAATTTAAATACATATCAATTTGACTCCTCCCCCCTCCCAAAAAAAAAACCCTCTGAGGCAGGAAAGCGTGTGTAGAGTAAGGTAGAGTTTAGTCACCATCTGGCCCATCACCATGATTTATAACATGTATGCTTAGGCCTGCATTAAGCCTGCAGTGATATTTTTCTAAGAACCCACTATACTTCTGATCTGTCGTAGTCACTTAGAGGAAGGCTGTGCTCTCTGCACGGCGATTATATTCAAATCCTTGAAATCTTTCCAACAGGAATGAGAAAGGAAAATTACAAAATTCTCAGCAGTTTTGACTTTGACAAAAAACTAGTTAACTAGACTGAGATTAGGGCTTAAAATCTCAAGGCTTTTACCACTTCAGGCCTACACAGAAGAGTAATTTACAGAAAGCCTGAACCACTGCTGAGCTGCCCCAGGGGATGTGCTCGCTGTGCCGAGGTAAGGTTCGCCCGGACATCTCCTCGTGAGTGCATTAAAACAGCTGAAATACGCGTCCCTCTCTAAGGTAAAAACGTTCACCTGGTCACAATTTTATACACTGAACAAAGGTATTTCAACAAGAGTTCAAATATAACCGTGCCCCGACGTACACGCACCACTTTTTAACAAACTTAGAAAAAGAAAAATGGGGATTAGCTAAACCCTAGGGCATTTTATAATCCCCGAATTCCAAGAGAAGGGGTTTTCATTAAGCCTTTACTTTCTAGAAGGGTATGCACACATGCACACACAAAGTATTTCCAACAGTCTACCAAGAACTTGGAGGATAAACAATGCTATTAGAATTCTCAGACTTGTCTTTTATTAACAGGAAAGTGAAGCACACACAAACGACAGAGAACAGCGTGGTGAAGACCACCACCTAGTTCCCAAGTTAACAGTGCTATCTATCCTTATGTGGCCCATGATAATCTTCCTCCCCACTTCCTAGCCTTATTAGATGGTCTTAAAGCAAATGGTCAATATCCAGTACTCCAAAATAAAGGTAACTTTCTATAATTCCATTTCCTAATGCTGTTATCATTCCCTGAATAATATATATACTCCACTAATTTATCTACGATCTAGTCAGAGCTCGAATTTTCCAAATTGACTCATAACTTTATTTTTACAACTTTGTACGTACTTATTCTCTTCAAACCAACAGCCAAACATAGTTGCTGCATCTCCTATCTAAGAATATTTCCTGTTCCCTCTTTCTGGCTACTGATTGAACAAACTGTAATGTGTCTAACAGACACTTCCACATTCTGGATTTAAGGAATTAAATCTCTGGGAACTGGAGAGATGGCTCAGTCATTACAAGCACTGGTCCTCTTCCAGAGGACTTGGGTTCGATTCCCAGAATCCACATGACAGTTCACAACCAACCATCTGTAACCAGTTCTTAGGGATCTAACACCCTTTTTGTCCCCTGCAGGACCAAGCACACACGTGGTACACGGACATATATGCAGGTGAAGCACTCATAAACATGTAACTTAAAGATTTTTTAAAGTTTAAGTTTTCAATCTCCAGATTGTTAATCATGATCCTTTTTCCTGGTCTTAAAAAAAAAAAAAAAAAAAAAAAAAAAGGTAGTCTAGTCTAAAAGTCTTGATCAGAGTCATGTTGAATTCTTTATCAAGGAAGCTCATAGGTGCTTCTACTTCCTAGAGAGTCAGGAGGCATGCCACGCTCACTTCTCCCTCTGTGTAATGGTAAGATTGTTCAGTGGACCCGAGGCTTTCACCCAACATCACACACGGAGTTCCCCATGAGCCACTGGCTTAATTGCTTGCCGAGCTTGGGAGGAGGAAAGGTTGCTGGGGAGTGCTTTGTGGGGCTTACTGACTTGAGCAGCCAATGGATGGTCATCCCTAGACCTGCTATTCCATTAGTGGTAACAAGGTGCTAGCGTTTTACACCTAGCTTTCATTCTACATTACCAGGTAGAATTCCTTTCAAAGCAGGATCATATCTAACTCATCTTTTCGGTTACCCTGAAGTAGGGTGTTGGGTTTTTCTTTGGTTTAGGAGGTTTGGGAGGTTTGGGGGGTTTTTTGGTTTGGGTTTGGTTTGGTTTGGCTTTTTTGTTTGTTTTGTTGTTGTTGTTTTTGCATGTCATTGGTTTTTTTTATTGGGACAAGGTCTTATGCGGTAGACCAGGGTGGTCTAAAATCTGTGGTAATCCTCCTGCCTCAGCTTCCCAAATGAGCCACTCCTCCCAGCTGGAGGTTTCTGTGACTTATTTTGTATTGTTTGTTTGCTTGTTTCCCAGGAAGGAAGATGGCACCTGGTCTCCAGCTTCACGGTATTTAGCATCTAAGGTGATACCAAGATGTGTGTCTGCCTCTTGATTACTGAACCTACTTCATCTACTGTCAGTGAGCACAACTTCTCAACATGCCTTTGACCTAGCCCTTGAGGTAATGTTTTAATTAGTTGGCCTGCAACATAAAACATATACTAAACAATAGAAGCCCAGATCCGGTGGTGATCCATTAGGTCTCTGGGTTTCTATCCTGTCATGGTAACTCTTCAACCAACCAACTGGAATCGTCCACTCTGTTCCTATCCTGTCCCGTTTGACTGACAAAGCCACCTTCTGCACCCGTGCCCCTGGCTCAGCATCCTTCATCCTCTCTCCCGTTGCAAATAGCCCAAGCTCCATTTCCCCCTCAGGAGTAAACACACCTCGGGCTCTTGCTGTCCAGCTTCCTATTTTCTCCAGGGATTGAACAATCCTTTTTTTTAAATCCAGCTCGTCATCTCTGGCCCGCTGGAATTTCTAGACAAGTCTGACAATTACCAGGTAATCTTTGCCCCTGAGCACAGGACAGGAGTTAACCCTCAAGCAAGGGCAACCAGAACCGTTCCTGAGATGACTGAGAATTCGGAAGGTTGAGTCCTCTTCCTGGGTGATTTTTGGCTCACTACAGCACATCCTGAGCCCCGCGTGAGGAAAACAGATGCGAAGAGGGGAAGAGATGCGAGGCAGAGAGTATATGTAGGACAGGACTGTCCGGCTTGGGTTTCTCTCACACCCATCTCAGCTCTGCCACACTCTTGTCCTGTGAACCAATGACTGCCCCTCAACAACACGAGATGACAGCAGTCCTAATACAGCCCCCACCCGGAGCCTGAAGACCGTGAGCATCTTTCCGGTTTCTTTTGTCTAATTTCCTGTGTGTTGGATATGAATTTATCACCATCTTTCGTAGCTCTGCAGACAGCTTATTCATCTACGGGCCACTTTCACAGCCCTTGGGAGGGGCTAGACAGACCTTTAGCATGCAAGCACAATAGCATGTATTGATCATTCCTCTGGTATTAAGCAGTTACATATGTATGCGTTATTACTAAACCTCATAGAAACTTCTCAAGCTGGCATTATTAGCTCCTTTCTCCCACGCCCCTTTTGTGGTGCTGGGGTTCAAACTCAGTGCCTTGCCCATACCAGGCAAGCACTCTACTCAAGACCCTCCTGCCTCAGCCTACAGAATAGCTAGGATTCCAGATACACGCCATCGCATTTTATAGGTTTTAGATGAATAAGCAAAGAGTCACCAAAGAAAAGTAACTTATCCATTACTAATTAGTAGATGGTGCACTTATTAATAAAAAGGTGAAGGATTTGAGCCACATTCCCATTCAGATGGCATCCTCTTTCCATCATGCTCACATGGCCTCTCACACGACTGTAAACTAACTTACCAGAAGGCGTGACTGGGCAAAGACAACCCCCTAGCATGTTGATCTCCACTGACCCCAAAGTATATGTTCTTCCATCATTAAAAAAGTATTAATAAGTTAATGCATAAATAAATGAGCTATGTGAAAATAGGTCTCTTGAAAAAGTTATAATACAATTTCTTCAAAATTGCTGCTGGCAACCTGAAGACTAAATGCTGGCACTTCTCTTAAAGTAATGGGTAAAAGGAATGAATATTTAAGATCACTCTGTCAGAACAAGTTGTATACAACTCCCCTGGCAGTGATATTTCAAAACGGCAAAAAGAGATTTGTGAGCACCTGTCAATGTACGACACGCCTTCAGCTCTCCACTTGCTCAGAGGAATACCCCTGTGTCATCTGTACACACTAATCGTTATTGAGCGCTCCCGAGGCTTGGAGGCAAGAAGAGGGAGCCTTTAGGAAGAAAATAGCTTCCTCTTCAGAGGAAAACCAAGAAGGGCAAGGACGTCAGGGAAGACAATTTATTGGCAGAGATCCTGAAAGTCACTAGTTCCCATTGCCCCTCAGTCCCATCCCTCAGAACGGCCTCCTCAGATCCCTGCCTGTAGTTCTGATCATTGCTCAGTAGGGCAGCAAGGAGCTCCTGGTAACAGACTGACCCGTGGAACAACCTTTCCCCGCATGGAGCTAAGTAAGGGATTGCCACTCAAAGCCTCCCTAATGTTCACTGGTGGTCTTTCTTCCCTTCCTTTCTCATTTTCCTCACTTTCCTTGAAGGCCTTCCTACCATAAAGCCAATGCCATACACTGCATGACGACTGCTCCTAGAGGGTTAGAAAATGCCACCAAAGAGCCACACTCCTGCCTTAACACCTACAAGGCCAGAAAATGTCACCAAAGAGGGACACTCCTGTGTTAATTTGGTTACAGCAGAGCCGGGGCATCAAGCAGATTAAAAGGTAGAGGAACCTCCCGATGGCAAAAGGGTCTGCTAACTCAAAGGCTTTGATGAAAGGCGGGTCATATAAAGAATATCATCACCACTGCAGACTCAATAGATACCTCAGGTAAGGTCATATATGTGACAGTACTATGTAAACTTCTAGGAAAATGTAAAACAGCTTTGGTTCTCTGTATGGCTATTACTAAGACAAAGACCTGAGAAGCAAGCTGGGCGGACACACGCGCATGCACACACACACACTCACGCATGCACATACATACAAACACACACAACACGCATGTGCACACGCACACACTCATGCACACACTCATGCATGCACATATACACAAACACACGTAGAGAGAAGGGATGTGTCAGCTTTACCCATCACTGTGACAAATTACCTAACACAAACAACTCAAGGGAGGAAGGGTTTGTTTTGACTCATTGTTTCAAACGTTTGTGTTCACAGTGACTTGGTCCATGAGTTTGGTCACAGCCTAATGGTAGTAGGAGCTACATGACAGAGGACCTTCTTCCCCTCATAATTAGAAAGAAGAGACTGAAACAGGAAGGGGCCAAGGACCGGGCATGACCTTTGGGTACCTCTCATGACCTGCTTCCTTGTGTCCTAAAGTTTCTACCACCTCCCAAAATAGAAGCCTGTGACAGGGCCGACGCTCCAATACAGTCATCTGTTCAGACATTTCACGTTCAAACTGCAATGAGTTTTGAGCAGCAAGAAGACAAAGAAGAAAGTGATTTCAGAGGATGCAACCAAAAGCGGGAGCCACAAAGATGTTCAGAGGTTGAGGGCCTCGGGCCAGCAACTCCCCCCTCATTCAATTAATAAACACTTGCTCAGTGCTGGGCCACTGGTCTATGACTTGAGATAGAAAGCCAGCTTAGCCAAAGCTAATAGAGAGTGATCTCTGCCCTTCACAGAGGACAGAAATTTACATTCTTATTTGGAGAGAATCAATAAACAAAAGATCTAACTAAGCCAGCTATGCTAGGTTTAAAATGAGCACGGGAGAACCGAGCAACGGAGATGAAAAGCGCAAAGGCTGAGCAGTGTTTTGAACTAAATGCAGCCAAAGACAAGAATGAGATCAAATTTCCAACGGTGACTCTCTAATACTACCTCCCACTGCAGGAAAAATAATGAACATCACACTGTGCTGGGATGGAACTGTCATAAAATGAGACATGTACAGACGTCCTAGGAACGCACACTCAACTTCCATATTCCGTCTTCACATTTGTTCAAAATTACTAGCTGGAAGTGTCATGGGGAAAGACTCGGGCAGGGGCCGAGCAAAGAGAATTAGAAGAGACACAAGAGAAGCCTATGGGACGGAAGAGCTTCACACTAGTACCTTGAGAGGAAGGCTCGACAGAACACCAAAGGTTTCCTGCGCTTTTGATTATGTGTATGTGGGAGGGGTACACCTGAGTGCCAGTGCCCATGGGGGCCAGAAGTCAGTAGCTGCAGTTCCATGAGTGTGGGGAACTGAACCTGTGTCCTCAGTGAGAGCAGTCAGCATCTTACCTGCTGAGCCATCTCTCAGGCCCCTCAACAGGACTTTAAACACTACTCGATTTTTCCCCTTAATAAAGGTTGTGTCTAAGTCAAGAATGATATATAAGGTCCTTTCTAGAAACAAGTTCAAACACCGGCAGGTGCTCCATAGAGCACTGCACGGGGAAGAGGTTGGGTCTCTTCTGGGATGAATTTCTGCCATGGTCTCAGGTTTGGGGGGGAGGGTACATGCAAGCCTTCATTTACCTTTTCTCCCCTCGATACTTAAAAAATATTTGTAGGGGCTAAAAACAAACTGGCCATCTCCTAAGTAGAAAAATGGCAGACCCAGAACAGTGAGGATCTGTGGGCTGTAGTGAAATGTATACTAAAGCCTTTGTGTCTGGCTTGAGTGACATGTTGGAGCAAAGCCTTTAGTATGTTTGGGTAGAAGCTGAGGAATTGTTATGAGACTATTTGAATCTTGAAGAAATGTTGTCTGTCTAGAGAATCGGCACTTGCTGCTACATAAGAACTTGCAGCTGCACTGCCCTTGGTCCTAAGACAGTCCTGGCAAACCTGGAGTTCTTAATTTTGATTATGGCTAGCCATGGTCAAAAGGGACTGAAGTTTGTGTGGGCCGTCTGCTCTCACAGGCAGCAAGGGCAAGATAACTTTGTATTTGGAACCTTTCCCAGCCCCAATTAACCTTGTAGAATGTTTGAATAAAGTAACTGGAGTGAGCTAGCTGGGCGTCAGTCTTTTCTGGGAAGGATGTGAACCCCTCTGCTCCTAAGGAAATGAAGGCTTGGCATCTCGGTGGGCTTCTCTCTCTCTCTCTCTCTCTCTCTCTCTCTCTCTCTCTCTCTCTCTCTCTCTCTCTCTCTCTCTGCTGTGGCACCTCCGACCAACATCAATACTGAGTATATAGCTTGGTCTTGGTCCTTAAAGAGTTTATACTGTAGCTGGGAAAAGGGACAAACACTTCAAAGAAACATGACCAGGTTCCTAAGTTGTCAGCCGAGAACTGAAATGCGAGGCATTGCCTCAGGGAGACAGCCAGGCAAGAATGAAGGGGGGGAACGGGGTGCTGAGCCAGGCCTTATGAATGTGCTTTCCTGATGTACCGGGGAAGAGGAAAGACTGAGCCTAGAAGAGGAGGGAGGAGAAAGAGACATAGTGATGAGTTCCGGAATGAGGAACCGACAAGCACAGACTTCAAACAGAGCATCTGCAGAGGCATCAGCTCACAGAGGCCCCTGTCAGTCACGGTGTTTAGAGAAATACACCCAGGAGAAGAGATGAGAGATGGAGATGATGGAGATGATGGTGATGATGCAGAAGCAGATAAGTGACATGGGGATGGACAGAGGGAGATGGACGATGATGGAGAAGGATGTGGAGGTACGGGGTGGAGGTGATGGAGAGGGAGAAGGAGATAAGGGGAGATGATGGAGACAGATGATGGAGAGGGAGATGGGGAGATAGGAGATGGAAATGTTGGAGATAAAAATGGAGATGGGAGAGATGGAGATGATGGAGATAGAGATGGAGAGGAAGAAGAAAAGGGATAGAAAGAGAGGGAGGGAGGGAGGGAGGGAGGGGCAGCGAGAGCGCCTTATAAAAAGATTTATTATTAGGAATTAATAATGTGATTACAGATGCTAAGAAGTCCCAAAGTGTGCTGTTGGAAAGTGGGAATATAAGAAACAGCAATGAAATTAAGTTCCCATTTGGGCCTCAACCTTAAAGCAAAAGACCTAAACCCTACACCCTAGGTCAACAGCCAGGGAAGGAAGACACAAGTAATCCCCAGGTCGGCCAGCCTCAGCCTTCTGTTCTACAGAGACTTTCAGGAAGTGACTGAGCCCCGCCCACGTTAAGGAGCGCAATCTGCGTTACTAACCCTAGCATCCTGGAATTTAACTCTCAGAGACACACCCAGGATGAGCACTGCACACCCTGGTGCTGCCTAAGGAAGCTGACTGTCAGGCAAACCTTCACACCTTGAGCTGAGTCATTACCCAGCGGGCGGGCGATAAGGGCCATGACTGGAAACAGAAGCAGAGCCACCTTAGCAAATTAAACCGGCCTTGATGTGGAAGTGATGAGGAGGAAAGCACCAGAAGCAAGACAGAAAAATACGTAGAATTATCCACGCAGTAAGACACTGCAACAGACGATGACCCACAAACATCTCTATGACTCTCCTCCTAGGAGGAGCTCTGGCAGGAGATTAAGATGCCGGGTCATTACTTGGTTGCACTGCATCGTATCGCGTGCTGTGTTGTATTCCACTGCATTGGGCTGCCCTGCATTGGGCTGCATATATTTTGAGATAGGGTCTGACTTTGAAGCCAGTCTGGAACTGTAGCTTCTCCCACCTCAATCCGATGTTAGGATCACGGTAAGCATGACGACTTCCAGGACTTGGTAGTTTAGTCTGATACCAGGATCGGCATGCAGAACTATAAGGAAGAACTGGGAAAGAGAGCCTAGGATTCCAAAGGTCAGCAATAAAGATACACGTTTAGAAAGAAAGTTTAGGTGAGAGCCGCCTCGGCCTGACTGAGGCTGCAGGACGGCGGGAGGAGCGGGCAGGCTGAGTCAGCAAACACTGCCAACCCTAATCAGTCTATGACTCACTGTGAAGAAATGACCACTCCTTGGTGACAATCCAACCCTAAAACTAGTCAAGAGGGAGGATTTCATTACAGGGAGGAAAGGATGGGCAACTCAGCCTCTTCTCAACTGCTAGAAGCTGATTCTTACTATCCAAAGCAACTGGTCAAAAGAGCCATGCCAAGTCCTAGGCAGTCAAATGTCCAAGGACAAGGAGCAACTTCTGAGGAAAACTCATGGGGCTGACAGGACGCAAACATTACCGATTGAGTGTGGGCTTTGATTTCAGAGTTTTGGGGAGGAGATGGGCAGAGGGTCTCACACTATCACCCAGACTAGCCCACTTTGTAGCCCAGGCTGGCCTCAACCTTACAGCAATTATCTTGCCCTACAGTCTCCTGTGCTAGATTATAGATATGGCCACCACAGCTGGCTGGGGTTTTTATTCCAGTAAATAGGTAAATATCAAATACTTTTGTTTCCTCAGGCAAAAAAAAGTTAATAACAATTCTATTGTCAGATTTCTCATAAGCATTTAACTACTATATCATGTCCTTAAAATAAGACAAAAATGCAAATACCTTGTAACATACTTAGAGAGATTTAAAATATTCAACATACCAAAATTCTAGCATTATAGAATAGACAATAGTCAAAAATAATACACTAGATATGTTGTATTTTCCACAGAAAAAGTCAAAACAAGTATAGGTAAATCATAAAGTCCACATCTAAGAAATTTTTATTAAAACTTTTCTCATAAACAAACCTAGGAGCTAGGAGGATGGTTCAGTAGGTAAAGAGCTTCCATGAAAGCATGAGGACATGGGTTGGATCCCCAAACACAGAGAGAAACGCCAGGGATGTTAGCACACGCCTGTACCTGGGGGTCAGAGATTCCTATGGGAGGGCCCTGGGGCTCACTGGCTGGCCTGTGAGCTGCAGCCAGTGACAGGCCTGTCTCAAAGGACACCCAAGGTTGTCCTCTGGCCTCACACAGACAAGCACACATGTGTGTACCTGCACCCTCATGTATACACACAGACAAGCACACATGTGTACACCTGCACCCTCATGTACACTCAAGGACAAGCACACATGTGTACACCTGCACCCTCATGTACACTCAAGGACAAGCACACATGTGTACACCTGCACCCTCATGTATACACACAGACAAGCACACATGTGTACACCTGCACCCTCATGTACACTCAAGGACAAGCACACATGTGTACACCTGCACCCTCATGTACACTCAAGGACAAGCACACATGTGTACACCTGCACCCTCATGTACACTCAAGAACAAGCACACATGTGTACACCTGCACCCTCATGTATACACACAGATTGAAAAAGAAATCAAAGCCTGGCATGGCAGTGCCCACCTGTAAACCCAGAACTTGGGAGGCGAATACAGAAGAGTCCGGGGTTCTAGGTCAGCCTCAGTTATATATCATGTTTGAAGCCAGCCTGGGCTCACATGAGGCCCTGTCTCAAAAAAGAGCAAGAAATATTTGGTAATAAATATGCAGAAAACACAAAAAGTTTTCTGTTAAATGATCTTCAAACAATATATTTTAAAATTTAACGTATCACTGAATTATGAATGTATGTATAAATATATGTAACTATGAAGTTGTGTATATATAATGATAGGTACGTACAGATACAGGGTATACACATATGGAGTTCTATATATGTAAATATATTCTCCCATACTCATTATAATATACTGTCAGGAAAATAATAAAAACAAAAAAACACAAGCGAAGATCCTCATTTTGAGAAATAAAACATACATCTTTAATAGGCTTAGAGATGAGGTGAATTAAAATACTAAAAACTACTAGATTTATTTTTATGTTATGTGTATGAGAGGTTTGCCTGTATATATATATATATGCACCACATCTGTATGCAGCCGCAGAAAGTGGAATTACAGATGAGTGTGGACTAACATGTGGGTACTTGGAACTGAACTTAGGTCTCCTGGAAGAGCACTATGTGCCCCTAACCATTGACTGAGCCATCTATCTCTCCTGCCCTTAATCACTGCTTCATGATGGCCAATAAAAACTTCCCACAAGAAAACCCTGGAATGTTCTTCCCACCCCTCTCAAGAGTGTGGATACTAAAAATCACTAAGTATTTCATTTCATATTTTACACATGCATGTAATCAATTCAACAAGTGAACTCTAACAATATAAAGAGAGGAGCCAAAATGCATTCCCTTGGCATTCTGCAAACCCTACTGGATTTCTCTCAACTCCTTAATGGCATGTCTTAGAATGATGCTCTGAAGAAAATTTTGAAAAAAGAAAACCATGCTCTATAAAAGCTAATAAGCTGATCATCCAACTGCAGGGTAATTTTATGCCTCCTCTTTGGACAACACAAAAGAACATGAAATGTGAGAAAATGAGGTGATCCCCACCTAAGAGCTTTGCACTGTGGTGACCTCCCCTGCCCTTAGCCTTATACAATCAGAAAAAAAAAAGTGTTACTGTCTCTAAACACTGAAGGGACACTACTAGAAGTATAAGTCAGGGAACGTTGACCTTTTCATATCGGTGTCTCTTCCATAAACCTTTCCTACAGAAAGCACACACATGTCCCATAAAGAATGTCAAAGGTGATTTCTAGAGCTGTTCGTGGAGGATGTAGGAAACCACCCAGATTCTCAAGAATAGGATGCTATTTAAACAGCCCATCATGCAGCTACTCAATACAGTCCTGCACAGTAATGCCGAAAGACACAAGGCTCACCTACAAGCATGGTCATGGGACCCCTTTTAAGATGCATTCTCAAATTAAAAGTAAAAATCAATGGCTGGGAGGGCAGCTCAGTGAAGAGACAGCTGCCCACCATGCACGAAGCCCTGGAGTGGCCTTCTCAGCTCAGCAAAGTAAAAAAGTAATTAAATAAATCTCAGCTTGAAAGTTTTATAGTATAACTCACTGTTATTAACAATAAGTACATACTTTAAGAAATAACTTAAGAAATTTTATTTAAAGTTTCTTCAAGGGTTGGGGATTTAGCTCAGTGGTAGAGCGCTTGCCTAGGAAGCGCAAGGCCCTGGGTTCGGTCCCCAGCTCTGGAAAAAAAAAAAAAAGAACCAAAAAAAAATAAAGTTTCTTCAAAGTTTCTTGAGTCAATTCCTTAAATAAACAATTTTTAAATAAATTTATTTAAATTCAGTATCAGCTATCATATTCATAAGGGAAATCTTAAGAAGAAAAATACATGCACCTAACATCGGTTTTTCCAGAATATAAGATCGCAATGTACTTTTAATTTTCAACATCATATATCATTAATACCTAGCTTTTTATTGTGAATATATAACATACATAATCAGAAATATAACCATTCTATGTTAGTAATATAATCAGAAGTAGGAAAAAACCTTATTTTTAAAGAATAGATAAATCTTTACAATTCATTGAAAATATATCAACTTTTCTTTCAGAAGGCAGTGTCATCCTTACTTTTAGAAATTAACAGTTAAGCAACACTGTGGATACTGGAAAAGCCTCTTTTTGTGCCTGCTCTAGTAACAGCTTCTCAGGATAAAAGTGGGCTTCAAATTTTAAGTTTATCAAATTCAACTAAGCAATGCTGTCAGTTCCCAAATGGCTGCAGATAAACTTACGCTTCTAATTCTACGTAAAAGTAATCCGAGACTTAACAGCAACAGGTATGCCTTCTTCTAACCCTGACGGTACTGAAAGAATTTTCATAATGAAAATAAGAGGAATAATAGATCATGTCTCTAAATTCATAGTCCCATGAGTATCTCGACACTGTAAAAAACTTTAAAAAGTTTAACATGTTGGAAAGGTGTTTGAGGGATTATAAACCTGGGATAATTTTCTTACCAGGGAAAGAAAGTAAGAGAGAGGCTCTCATCCCTACGATAACCAGACATCAAGTGACTATAAATGCCGACACCTCGGCTTCCTCACCAGCGGGATGGGAGAATGGAAAATGAACAGCCTCGGTGGGTCCTGCTCGCTCTGAAATCTGACAGCAAACCTTGAGTCTGCCCTGCCAAAGGATTTTAAGAAAGCATCAACACAGAATAAAGTATTATCTAGTATTAAAATGCATGGCCAAGTTCAGCAGACTCTTGCCTAAGTTTACCTCTTTACCCTAAATTGTGTTTTCCTCTCCTACAAAAGTCCTTTAAGAGACTCTTCAACGCTCGCCTATTTCTTCCTGTCATTACTCAGTGCTTGTAAAGGACAAATTTATTTCCACATTTGGGTCGGGCTTGGGGGTCTTGTTGTGGTTTTTTTTCCCCCAGTGATTGTGTGTGTGTGTGTGTGTGTGTGTGTGCGTGTGTGTGTGTGTGTGTGTGTGTGTGTGTGTGTGTGTGTGTGTGTGTTTGAAGAGTCCAATGAACTTCGTTCCTACACTGGGATCCACATAAAGGTAGGAGAGAATCAACCCCACAAGCACTGCCCTCTGACTTCCACACATGTACCGGGGCACTAATGCATTCTCTGGCTCTCGCTTTCACTCTCTCACACTCAAATAAAGAAATAAGTACATTTTGATAAAGTCTTGCATTGGGCTAGGGAGATCATTTGATTAGCCATGTGACGGCTCTAAGCACCAAATAAAAAGGCCAGTGACAGTGAGAGTGAGCCTGCAATCCAGGTGCTGGAGGTGGAGACAGGAAAACCCCTCAGGATTGAGCCCATACAAGATCCTGTCTCAAAATATAAGGTGAAGGATACTGAAAAAAAAAAAAACACCAGACATTGTCCTCTGGCTTCCAAAACACACACACACACACACACACACACACACACACACACACACACACACGCATCTTCTAAATAAAAACAAAAATAAAATCCTATTTTACATCCAAAAGCTTCATGAATTGTAATGGAAAAACTTCAAAGTCTGCCCCATAAGTCAAAAGTCTTACATTCAAGTCTAAGTGCTCTAGTCCCAGAACCTGGGTAAACAAGTCTCTTTTAAACTCTGAGCCTCCTCTGTTTTCCTCCTGTGTAGACTAAGTACAATGTACTTACTGAAAGGTGTTCACATTACACAGCTTAAATATGGCACGTCTAAAAGCACATGTCAATCATGACGCTGTAGAAAGGCTTGTCTGTTACTGTTTTATCCAAGAGATGTGAACAAAATCCTTGGAGTTCTACCCTTTCTTTGAGAACCACTCCTCTCTGTAGGCTATTAACTCCAGCTTGGAATTCAGTGAGAATAAAGATGAAGTTGCTATAAACTGTGCTTCAAAGCCAGAGGCTCAGGGTCTGCCCTTTGGCCAGGCTTGTGGACAACTGCACAGAGAATGAAGCTCAGGTTTCTACGCAGAGATCAGAGATAGTCGTTTTGTAATATTTTGTACAGGAGGAATACTCTTCCCCAAATTCTCCTCTTAAAAGCAACGGAGGGGGGCTGGAGAGATGGCTCAGTGGTTAAGAGCACTGACTGCTCTTCCAGAGGACCTGAGTTCAATTCCCAGCAACCACATGGTGGCTCACAACCATCTGTAATGGGATCCAATGCCCTCTTTGGTGTGTCTGAAGACAGCAATGGTGTGCTCATACCATAAAAATAAAAA